>NC_068981.1:95458143-95459818 GCF_001194135.2 Octopus bimaculoides
CACACATATATATGCATACATACATACATATATACAAGGTGCGTAAGATATTTCAGGACAGATTTATGTTTATAAAAAAACGGATATATAATAACAGATGATAACTTTATTTTTCAAAAAATGTTATGAGGATAAAAATAAACGTTCTTTTCTATAATGTTATGCAATAAAGCTACCTTCAGCTTCAACAACTGCTTCTATATGAGATCAAAATCATCTACATGCTCGAATCAAATGGTCCTGATTAATTTTGGACATTACTCTGACTATGGCAATTTTCAAAATATCTTTGGTGTTATGGGCGTGTTCATTGACCTCTCTCTCTCTATTTCTCCCCCCCTCTCTCTCTCTCTCTCTCTCTCTCTCAACAACGCTCCACATGTAATAGTCCAATGGATTGAGATCTGAGGAATTAGGAGGCCAAATGTTAAGGGTTATTTGATCATTAAAATTTTCAGCCATAAATTCCAGTGTTAATAGAGCCATGTGTGATAGTGCAGAGTCTTACTGAAACACATATGGTCTTCCATTACATATACTGCCTATCCAGAGCTTAACAATTATTTCCAGGACCTCAATGTAGGCGGCAGAGTTAACTCTATGGCCTTGTGGAAAGAAGGCATCACATGTCCTTCATTACTGACAACCCCTAAAACCAGACAGTTGCAGGAAATTTTGTATGTTTAACACTTGGAACTTCAGAAGTGTCTGCTCATAACCATCTGTCATTTCTTCTGTTAACTTTTTGACCTTGGTTTAAGTTTTTCTCGTTTGAGAAAAACCAAACCAAATCTTCTTATGCTGGATTTTTCAGTTTGTTTAAGAGCCTTTTAGATCTGATGTAGTGATTTTCTTTTGCTTTTTCTGACAAATTGATCTTTCCTCATCATATAAGACTTATATCTGATGTTCTCGTTGACAGCATTTATGACTGTTTCTTCTGACACATGGAGATCTTTTGCAATTGACTTCATGGACTTTCTGGGATTGTAATCAATGGTCTGTTGAACTTGCTGGATAAATTCAGGTGCTCTAATGATTTCAGGGCGTTTAGAATGCTTTTTATGCTTTGATACTGATGATACATTTCTGTATTCAGTCTCTAGCTCCTTACAAACTTTGTAGACGAAAGATCTGGCAACTTTTAAAAATCGAGATATTTCTAAATCCCTATGCTCAACCTTTATAACAGCATGCCTCTACATTTCTTGAGTAAGCTGAACGTCTGCTTTTATTATTTTCTGAAACAAAAATTATACAGAGTTAACAAAAAATGCAGCAATGACCCCCCAAAAGGTATGTCCTGAAATACCTTACGCACCCCACCCTGCGTATATATATATATATATATATATATACCGTAACATATAATTGCCAACCAAGTGTGGCGTCCTGGACGGGACAGTGCTACTGATGTTTATAGCCCCAGTAAGGCATCTCTTCCAACTAGCTAACGAGACATATTCTGTGATCCGATTAGTATTTGCGAGGGGAGGTCATCGCTCCCATCACTAGCCTTACGTGATAGACACGGACTCGAGTTTCTGGGTGGTTACCCGTCCTCAGTGTATGTTAATCACCAGATAGTGATGAAAACTCACCCCACTCGCAAGATTCTATTAGGACGCCACACTTGGTTGGCAATTATATGTTACGATTCCGTATAGCTACCGTT
>NC_068981.1:95459828-95461255 GCF_001194135.2 Octopus bimaculoides
TCGAACCTACATCTCTCTGATTACGCGTCAAGTGCTTTACCTTTAAGCTAAACTGCTCAGTAACGAATTGTTCTGCAATTTTAGGATTTATAAATCTAGCTTTATAAGACGCTAACGTTAAATTCAACTTACGATGAGAGTAAACAAAGAAAGTTTGCTTTAGAACTTGAATTTAACGTTAGCGTCTTATAAAGATAGATTTATAAATCCTAAAATTGCAGAACAATTCGTTACTGGACAATTTAGCTTAAAGGTGAAGCACTTGACGCGTAATCTTACTGGCTGGCCAGTAAGATTTCTTTTCTGCAATATATGGATAGTTTATCCTGTTCATGCTACTGTATTAGCATTTTCATGCTTTTGAGGATAAATTATTTGTGTATCTTTCAATACATCTCAACGCTTCTAAAGCAAACGTTCTTTACTTTCATCGTAAGTTGAATACACACACACACACACACACACACACATATATATATATACAAGTATATACACATATATATATATATATATATATATATATATATATATATATATATATATATATATATATATATACACATACGTTTGTGTACCTATGTTTTGGATGTATATGTATGTATGAACGCATGTATGTCTCGCACAACGGGGGGTGATTAAAAAAACTGCGAAGTTAAGTAAAACTTGTTTTGCTACATATGATGCGTATCCTTCGACAGACGCAACTGAAGTCTGTTTTGGTAATGTCACACCACAGTCGACAGTTTTCGTTGACGTCGAGAACAGGAAAGCAGAGCTTTTCTGTAAACCACTTCTTAATTCGACCATCTTAGAATTTATTATTACAATCAGTAAACAAAACTTATGCAATGAGTTTTGATGATTGAATACCTTAAGCGATAAAACACTGCACGATCTGAAGTTTAACTCCCCGCTAATATCTAATTTGTGTTTCGTTTTCTTCCTCGGGGTAGAACGAATGTGGATAAAACAAGTACCGAGGTATCTTTAGATATTTGTGGTCTTTTTCCATAAAAATTGTGCCTTTGTAAGAAATCTATATATTATGTCGTGTCTACGAAAGAGATTCATCGTCGGCGAGTTTGCAAACTGAGACGGCAATAGCATTTCGCTTCTAGGTTGTACTGCTATGTTTTGTATAGTATATGATATATAAAGAAGTGTGTCACGAACATTAAGTGTTGCTTCTTTCCAGCTTCATTTCTCTCCTGTTTCTTTATGACATTAATATCAATACTAACCAATCACTTTTCCCGTCTTCCGTTGATTCCTTGTGAGCAATCAGTGCTTTCTTGTCATTTAAAAATGCGTGTTAATATACTCGCATAAAACATAGACACACACACACAGACACACACACAGACACAGACACACACACAGACACAGACACACGCACACACACATCACACACTTACACACACACACTC
>NC_068981.1:95461265-95464673 GCF_001194135.2 Octopus bimaculoides
AGTTCCCTGTCATTTGGACCATGAGTTGTTCGATAAAATGGATGGCCAAAACTTTGAACTAACGTTTGAATGGCTGAATATTCCACTGATACGAGTATCCTTAACATAATTCACTGTTTGAATCAACCCGTAATAAGACCGGACCTTAGAATTACAAATACAATCCATCATACTGGTTTCCAAACAGTTTCCGGGAACACAATTTCGATCAATCCGAATCTTAAAATCACTTACCTACGATCTCACACAATAGGGTCGAACCCAGGAAGTACCTCACAAACAAAAATTAGGTCGGCTACAGAAATACTTCAACACAATCATTTTCTGTACTGCTATGAGCCTAGTAATGATCTTATATTGTCAGTTCATATTAAAGGGGTGGCATGGCTACGCGCTAATCGAAATATTGATATCTACCACCATTTGTGATGATTCCTAGGTGATTTGTCTTGTCTGGTCAGTGAATTCAGGTGTTCTTTAACACTCGGCACCGTGTAGGAGGCTTTCCGCAGACGTGATCCTGCAGCAAATTTGGTGTATAAACAAAACACATACACTATGTATATGTTTCTCTTCTGCTTAATGCTTCAATATGAAGAAGACAGCGCAAATGAGAGATGTTTACTGCTTCGACTAACAATGAATGGAAAACAATGAGGTGGAGAAGCTGCATTTCTTTCAGTTTAAAATCATACACCTCTGCATTTGAACCCAAGCAAGGTATGTGGCTGTACATTATTTAGCCAAGAGGCTTAGAATACAATATTGATTAAAAGTTCGATAGTCTTTAAGATGTTCTGTCAGTGATCATTAAAGTTTAAGCTGAAGCTCTACTCTAAATCTTGCCGAACCATATTCTGCTAATTGTTTCTTGTGACTGTATTGTATTTCTACACTGGATAGTGTGAAAAGTTGTTCTTTTAAAAGATACTATAAATTAATAAATGATTCTGTTCTAGGTAAGCTAGGATATACTTGTGGAGGCGCAATGGCCTAATGATTAGGGCAGCGGACTCGTGGTCATAGGATCGCGGTTTCGATTCCCAGACCGGGTGTTGTGAGTGTTTATTGAGCGAAAACACCTAAAGCTCCACGAGGCTCCGGCAGGGGATGGTGGCGAACCCTGTTGTACTCTTCCACCACAACTTTCTCTCACTCTTACTTCCTGTTTCTGTTGTGCCTGTAATTCAAAGGGTCAGCCTTGTCACACTGTGTCACGCTGAATATCCCCGAGAACTACGTTAAGGGTACACGTGTCTGTGGAGTGCTCAGCCACTTGCACGTTAATTTCACGAGCAGGCTGTTCCGTTGATCGGATCAACTGGAACCCTCGTCGTCGTAAGCGACGGAGTGCCAACAGCAACAACAATAACTATATACTTAGTTCAGGCGGTTAAAGTGGCAAGCATACCCGAACAAAATGCTTAGCGTCATTTCTTCCGGCTCTTTAGGTTCCGAGTTCAAATTCCCCGAAGTCGACTTTACTTTTTATCCTTTCGGAGTTGATAAAATAAGTACCAGTGGAGGACTGGGACCGATGTAATCGACTAGCCCCCTCGCCCAATATTCAGGTCTTGTGACAATAGTTAAAAGAAGTATTTCAGGCGGTTTAAAGCATGGCGGAAGTAATAGAACTACAAATGCTTCCAGTCTGTCACTGTACTTTGTCCACTAACCTTTTAAAGATAAGTTTTTGTTTATTATTTACTTAACTATAAATTAAAATAATTTCTATTGATAGAATATAGAAATATATTTCTTTTGAATGTCAAAAGAGATAGGAGAAACGCGTGGTCCAACAGCCACGTGTTAGACTGAATTTTATATAATGTGTTTTTGTCCATAATTTACATAACTATTCATTGAGATAATCACCTGACAACTCAAAGAACTTATTAATATTTGTACTGAATAGAGCGGCGATCTGGTAGAATCGTTAGCACGCCGGACGAAATGCTTAGCCGTATTTCGTCTGCCACGGGTGATAAAGAAATTTGTATTTCGTCTTCCGTTACATTCTGAGTTCAAATTCCACCGAGGTCGACTTTGCCTTTCATCCTTTCGGGGTCGATAAATTAAGTACCAGTTGCGTACTGGGTCGATCTAATGGACTGGTCCCCTCACCCCAAATTTCGGGCCTTGTACCTAGAGTAGAAAAGAATATCTGCTCTGAATAGTACGTCGGGCGAAATGCTTAGCGGCATTTCGTCCGTCGTTACGTTCTGAGCTCAAATTCCGCCGAGGTCGACTTTGTCCTTCATTCTTTCGTCGTCGATAAAATAAGTACCAGTTGAGTACAGAAGTCAATGTAATCTTTTTACCTACTTCCCTAAAATTGCTGGCCTTATGCCAAAATTTGAAACCAATATTTGTATTGAATAGGGCGCCGAGCAAAATGCTTAGCAGTATTTCTTCCGGTTTTTACGTTCTGAGTTCAAATTCCGCCGAGGTTGACTTTGCCTTTCATCCTTGCGGGGTTGATGAAATACGTACCAGTATATCACTGGGGTCGACGTAATCGACTTACTCTCCACCTACAAAATTACTGGACTTGTGCCAAAATTTAAAATAAATATTTGTGTTGAATATCGGAAGAGTTCGAAGAAACACATTACTCAGCTGTCATGCGTTAGACTAATTGACCTCATAAAGCTTAACTTTTCCCTTTTATATTCTGATTTCAAATCAGCATACTCAGTCCTATTTTTCATCCTTCCATGGTGCACCAGGCAGGTACTGAAGACGAGTATTCAGTTGACCATTCTCTTTGATTATAAGTTGTGCTATTGTCTCAATACAAGAAATCTGTAAATGAATTGAATTAAGAAATGGCTTAGACAAGTAGTGTGCTAGCCTAAATTCTTTCTTTTCCTAATTGTAATACCCATTTGGTCTAGACCTATGGTCCAGTTTCTATAAAGGTAAACAGATGAGAAGCAAATTTCCTCGGTACCCAATCAAATCGGACATCAGTGCTGTCGGTGGTCTTGATATTTTACCTCAGTTTACTCATAGAACAGCTGGGACCAATTTTGCCTTTCACTCTTGCAAAGGCTTAATATAAATACAAGTAATATACTAAAGTCAATTCAACAGAAGATATCTATCTATCTATCTATCTATCTATCTATCTATCTATCTATCTATCCATACATACATACATACATACATACATACATACATGATGATGGCCGTCCACTCGTGACCGAGGTAGACCATTGCCGACCTTCAGGAACATTGTGCGCTCCAGGACTAACTTATATTTTGCATTTGCGGCTCCGTTGGTGGCTAATGAGCCCTGCTCTTGACAAGCATACACGACTGCAAACATTGCAGATTAAGCTTTTCCCATTCACTATATGAGCCGTGCGCTTTCGCGCAGCTCGCTTAAGTTCTTCATGCTGGATA
>NC_068981.1:95466778-95469906 GCF_001194135.2 Octopus bimaculoides
CACACACACACACACACACACACACACACACACACACTCGTGAAAGATAATTATGTATAATTCTTTTAGCAATTTCGAACTCGCGTATCTACTACAACCAACAAGCTATTGGCTCATAGAATTCATTCGCTTCAGCGCTACACATTCAAAGAAGCTGTGATGGAATTTAGTCATTTATGTCTGTTGCTAGTAAGCCGCCATCGATAATTCTGTGGACGGTTAAAAGATAAGATCTATTTCGTTTCAATCCCTCCTCAAAGTCTGGCTGACACAGTTGGGGTCTTACATATTTAATGACAACTAAAGGATGATTCATACTAGCTAGCATTCTGCTACTTTCATGGTTATATTCTGCTTGAAGATGCCCCTTGTGTTGGTGTTAAACATACAAGGGAGGGCAATATTTTTGATTTAGCAACAATCATAAAAGCCTTAATGAATGCAAGCATTCTTCACAGATAATCGATGCAAGCATGGCATACATTTTATTGTCTTATATCTATGTACGTATGTAATAATAGATGAATAATGGTATGTATGCATGTAGATACTATGTGTGTTTGTTTGTGTGTGCGTGCGTGCGTGCGTGCGTGTGTGTGTGTGTGTGGATGGATGGATGGACAGCTGAAAGTTATAAGCTATCACAGAATATGCTATGTAAAATGGAACCAGTCAACTTGTGATTGTTATTGAGAGGAGAGTAATATGTATTCCCACCCCCGGCTAATATTAGATAGTTGGTTGGATTTACATTAATACGGAAGTCATGCATCCTTGAAACATGTTCTAGAAGCATCTAAGTCATCCCTTATTGAATATTTCTGGCAGCGTAACCAGGTTTTGAACATCTTGCAGATGTATATAAACAATAATGCAGCAAGGTCGGTGCAATGAGGATCGACAAAAAGTTGCACCTTGGTGCTCCCCACTTTAGCTTGATGTCAATGTCAAATAGATGCAAATAAGTCTGAAATAAGTGCTAAGCCATAGTACAACAACTTTGCAAAACTCCCGATCTTATGGCATGCTCTGACTTTGTAACACCTTTGGAAGGTAATATCAGCTGGGGAAGCACACAATGAAGTACAGTGTTTACAGTTCAGGAGGGAAGTCGTGGCTTTGTGGTTAGATCAACAATGTCCTACCTAGCCGGCTTTAAACTTAAAAGAGGCAGTAAAACGTGGATTGGCGTGCTTGAGCATTGTGATTTGTGAAAACAGATGCCCACGTAATCATGAAATTTCAGGCATAAAAAATTCTTACTCAGAAAAGCTTTCAGATTTTTCTTCTTCAAAAGCAAGTCTTCGTCAAAAAACAAATAATATTAGAGAAAGAAATGCTGTTTAATATCCGATATTCAAATAATTCAGCTAACGAAATTATACAATACGAAAACAAGTTCTTCACAATAAATATAACTTAATCCCCAGTAAAAGTAAACTAACTAAATATAAGGTATATTATATGGACTAAATGTATTCTGGTTATAGAAATAAAACATGTCTAAAACAAACTTTTCGAAATAATGCAATATGAAATACCCAAACGTAAACTATCGCTAGTATTTACAAAAACAAAGAAAAAGATATTACAGCACAGCACAATATATATAATAAAACAAAATTCAATAAGAAACTATTGCCGACAACGCAACTAAACAGAATACGAACTATAGCTATATGATATGATTAGTCATGATGGTTGGCAAAAATCAGCAAATAGATAGCACTCTGGTAAACTAGAAGTTTATTTTTAGTTTGGCCGTCCTTCCAGACGTTGCTTCGATGATTTCACGCGAGCACACCGTCCATCACGATCCCCACCCCTTCTGTATGTTCTTAACTCGTCAACATTTGCCATTCCACTGTCCTGAAGCAAATTGTCCACATAAGTTAGACGTTTTCTTCTCCTGTGGTTTCTTCTTTCAACTTATTGCTATGAGACCAGTTGACATTCAGGTTCTTCTGGTGCCTGACACAATGGTCAGCAATTTTCATTCTTCTCTGCTGCATTTCCTCAGTTACTTTGGGTAGATCTTGATACTGTTGCTCGTTGGTTAAGTGAGCTCTCCATGTAACATCCAGAGTAATTCTCAACAATCTTGTGTGACAGCCATCTATTTGTTTTCCAAGCTTTTTGCACCATATAACAAAAGTGATTCTACCGTGGAAACGGACAACCTAATTTTCAATTTACGTGCCATCTTAGAACTCCATATTTTATGTAGTTTGTGACACATATTCCAAGCAAGTACCTTCCAGACAGCAGAGTCCTTTTCCCTACTTTCCATCCAAGCACCAATATTAGAAGCTTCCTCAACTTCTTTTCTTGCAAAGAGGTGATTTGGTTGCTCGGGATCTTGATCAAATGTCTGATATGCAGTCTAATCTGAGTTACAGTACAGGCCAATCTTTGCAGCTTCAAGTTCTACTCTGCTGAGCACTTCCTGAGTCCGATGCATTTCTTCAGAGATAAGAGCAATATCGTCTGCGAAGTCTAGATCTGTAAGTGTCTTTGCTGTAACTCGTCTACTTCTCCGTCTTTCCAGCTTAAACACTGTTCCGACTATTTTTCTTGTAAGGCCTTGCGCACGGCGTACCAGAGCGCTCCATTAACCATTAAGCAAAGTAAGCACATGGTTAGGGCATCAAGGGAAGTGGGGCGGAGGGGGGAGGGGCTCCACAGAAATGGTGAAACTGTTTGCGGTACGAATGAAATCAATTTAAAGTTGCTAAAATCATATTCAAAGTAGTTTATATGGTCGGATATATAATTTCGAGGTGGTCATGGTGTCATAGAGACGATCTGATCAAAGACTTTGCAATTAAAAAAACGTAGGAGAAAACTTTTCAAACTTAAATAAAGTGGAAGTATACTCTCTTTTACTCTTTTACTTGTTTCAGTCATTTGACTGTGGTCATGCTGGAGCACTGCCTTTTAGTCGAGCTAATCGACCCCAGGACTTATTCTTTGTAAGCCTAGTACTTATTCTATCGGTCTCTTTTGCCGAACCGCTAAGTTACGGGGACGTAAACACACCAGCATCGGTTGTCAAGCAATGTTGGGGGGACAAACACAGACACACAAACATATACACACACACACATATATATATATATATATATATA
>NC_068981.1:95470128-95472723 GCF_001194135.2 Octopus bimaculoides
TATATATAATTGTATTCCGGCTTTCGCTTTCATGTTTTGTTTTTAATAACTGAGAGAGAAGGAGAGAGGTTAAAGAGGAAGAGAGAAATCGTTCAGGACTTTTAAGACCTGCCGCATCCTTTCCTGCTGGTTACTGTGCTGCCACTAGGGTGGTAAACTGTAAAGAAACTCGGCACTTGCTTAAAGGGCTTGCCGAGCACTCGCCATTTTTGTTGGATCCATAAAGAACCCACTTTTCCTTTTGCTTTTTCCGGTGTCGAGAGACACGATTTGAACTTGGAACGCACAAAGCCACAACGGATATCGGAAGCAATCCACCGCCTGGATTAGTACTTTATTTATCGACCTCGAAATAGTGAAAGTCAAAGTTGACCTCTGTCGGATTTAAACTCATACTGCAAGGCTTCTAACCAAAGTCCTTCATCTCTACTAATTCCCTGTTTTAATAAGTGGTTATTCTTTGGTGGGCGAGTTGGCAGAATCGTTAAAACGCCGGGCAAAATGCTTTCGTCCCTCTTTACATTCAAAGTTCAAATTCCGCCGAGGTCGACTTTGTCTTTTATCCTTTTGGGGTCAATAAAATAAGTACCAGTTGAGCACTGGGCCTCAATGTAATCGACTAGCACCTTTCCCCGAACTTCCTGGCCTTGTGTCAAAATCTGAAACCAATAAGTGGTTATTTATGCAAATTTTTCCCCGGTGATGCTAAAATTCTTCAGGTTGTTACAAACTTCTCCGAATCTTCTATATAAGCTTTGCGTATACAAAGTGTGAAAATAACTGAGCATAATTATCACTGGCAGTACATATACAGACCCCTCCCCCCATACACACACAAAAAAAAAACACCTCGAAGATACATATAGGAATTCACAAACACATACAATCTCTCTCTCTCTCTGCACCCCCATACACGAACACAGAAGAATACAGACACATATACAAACTTACATGCACACACTTACACACAGACACATACACACGCACACAAGGGCAGACAGCTGGAGATATAATCGCATAATAGCACTAAAACATCATCAATCTCCTCCATCCAACACGCAAGAATCGGTAAGAACCATCAACAAAAGCTCATAGACACAGACAGTAGTTTGTATACACATGATGGCACATCACGTCGTTTCACTGTACATTCAATTAAAACCAAGCTAGCTCTCCCTCCCTCCACATCTCTTTCTGTCTGTCTGTCTCTCTGTCTGTCTCTCTCTCTCTCTCGCACTCATTCTCTCTTTCTCTCTGTCTTTCTCCTGTAAAATTCTTGCCAGTGAGTTTTATTTTCTTCTCTCTTTTCTTTCTTTCTTTCTTTCTTTCTTTCTTTCTTTCTTTCTTTCGCTTCCCCTAAGTGGTCCCTTTACACAGAAGCTTGCTGAACATTATTTCAAACTGCGCCCATTCGTCAAATGCTTAAGTGAGCTGAAGAACTTACTGTAAAACAACAGAAACAGCGTCATCTTGGCTGTTTGTAGTATGTTTTCCCTTTTCCTTTTTCTCTATTTCTATAACATTCAGTATGTTTCTCTCTGATCGATATTTTGTCAGCAACCGCTCCAAAATTTTTATTGATCAACCATTATTTCTCTATTATTACGGAAATATGAGATCCTAAAGGCTGAACCGTTCAATTCATTTTGTATCCATCCCTTCTCTGTGGCATTTGGTGGAGCAACGATCCCGGCAAAACAAAAACAACAACAATAACGACAACATAAACGACAATAATGGCTCTTACAACGATATGATAATAAGTTCTATGTTATTAACAAAAACTTTCTGAGTCATTGCACTGTAACAATTCATATGACCCATCGGACAGTGGTACTATTAGACCATAAGAACTCCCTAAAAATCATTCATCATCTCGCTCTCTCTCTCTTTCGCTCATTCTCTCTCTCTGTCTCTGTCTCTTTCTCCCAGGCCTACACATTCTACAACGTTTATATACATATTTATACCAAATACTTGTGTTTTGTTGTCTCGGACATCATTCAATAGCAAGGAATCATATAAAGATACAATGTAAAATTATTCTTGCAATTTAAATTTAAAAAAAAAAAGAAAGAAATACACGGTATTTTAAAGTGCATTACATCTAATAAAACTTTTCAGTACAAACATATTCACCCACAAACAAAATGCATATAACCAAACAGGTTAAAATATGATGATGCATTCTTCTGTAGCCCAATGATATACAAATTACATCTGTGGAAAGCAATTTAACACTATATGTATATATATATAATAGATACAAAAAGAAAAAAAAGTTCCTTAACTTGAGCCAAGGTTCAAGTTAATTAAAGTACAATCATTCACAAACGTCAATACACGCATTATAGGAAATAATAACAAAAATGCATGTGTAAATTAACCGACAAATTTGCACACATGTTCTTGTTTCCCAGACATATGTTTGGATATGTAAAAACAAAAGGATGCGCACACACCCATACAAACTGCAGCTTATATACATATACTCATGAACCCATATACACATAAATACACATGAGTGCATCATTTTACTTGTCTGATCAGACAATCATATATATATATATATATATATATATATATATATATATA
>NC_068981.1:95473102-95473937 GCF_001194135.2 Octopus bimaculoides
TATATATATATATATATATATATATATATATATATATATATATATGTATATATATGTATATATATATATCGATCTGTTTATTTTTATCTTCCCTTCACTTTCTATACGTATATGTAAATACATGTATATGGGTGTCTATTTGTATATACATTCTTACATATATGTATAAATATATATATGTATGTATGTATATTTACACATACACTTATATCCGTAGATATGTAAAAACAAACGTACACGCACACTAACATATACACCACAGCGTATACCCATACATTCATATATGCATAAACACATACGTACACACACATATATACAATTATTTATGTATGTATCTATATCTATATGTATGTATATATATATGTATGTACGTATCTACCTATCTATCTCTATATATACATACATATATATATGTATATCTGTATGCGTGTGTGTGTGTGAGTGCGCGAGTGCGCGTATGTGTGTGCGTGCGTATGAGCATGGGTATATATATATATATATATATATATATATATGTGTTTATGAATTTGTGTTGCAGTATTCCTGATGTGAAACCCTGTGCTGAAACAAATATTGTTGTATTTCAGGATGGTCTTTTTTTTATTACTGTTCGATGAAGAGGTCACAGATGTGTGACGAGAGATTTCCGGACAATGGACATGAATTCAAATAAGAACAGTAATAAATGAATGAAGAACGAATTTACAGTGCGTGTGACCATCCTGAATTACAACAATATATATATATAATATGAGATATATATATATATATGTATATATGTTTATATATATATATGTAAATATATATATATATATATATATATATATATATATAT
>NC_068981.1:95474005-95474508 GCF_001194135.2 Octopus bimaculoides
TGTTATAAATTGACTCAATATGTATACACACACACACACACACACACACATACGCACATATATATATATATACACACAACTATATATATATGGATATATGTGTGTGTGTGTATATATCTATATATATATACTTTATACGTATACAGTAATCCCTCTCCATATCGCGGTTCACCTATCGCGGTTCACCTATCGCAGTTCACCTATCGCGGTTCACCTATCGCGGTTTATTATTTCAGCTTACGTCGATTCCTCCGTGGTGTTGTTTTGTCTTTATAGTAACATAAATATATACAAATTATAAAAATAATAAAAGAAAATATACAGTACAGTACTATTTCTACTTCGCGGATTATCACCTACCGCGGGGATGTTTGGAACGTAGCTTCCGCAATATTCGGGGGATTACTGTATACATATATATGTGTGTATATGTTTTCGTATATGTGTTGTATATATACATACATATATATACATACATACATATATATATATATATATATATA
>NC_068981.1:95475235-95475557 GCF_001194135.2 Octopus bimaculoides
TATATATATATATATATATGCACATACATACATACATACATACATACATACATACATACATACATACATATATACTTCCTGTCGTACCTTCAATATTCTGTTTGTTATTCTACCAAAGTGTCCGGTGGTCTCAAAAAAGTTGACAAATATCATTTTTGCACTGAGTAACGTTGTTAGTTCCTTCTTAAATCCCTCTATTTCTGTGAGTGAGATGAATTAACTTTAGTAATTTGATACTTTCAGGAAAACACGATGATATTTTTGTAACTTACGTGTTCATATTGTGCATGTATGTATGTATGTATGTATGTATGTATGTATG
>NC_068981.1:95476914-95484075 GCF_001194135.2 Octopus bimaculoides
ATATATATATACACATATGTGTATGTGTGTATGTGTGTGGGGGTTTGTCCCCCACCACCGCTTTACAAGCGGAGTTGGTTTTGTTTACAGCCCTGTAACTTAGAGGTTCGGCAAGAGACCGATAGAATAAGTACCAGGCTTAAAGATGAAAAAAAGTACTGGGGTCAATTCATTCGACTAAAAGCCCTTCAAGGCAGTGCCCCAGCATGGCCGCAGTCTAATGAGTGAAACAAGTAAAAAATAAAGATAGATATAAAGATGTAATATATACGCTTTTATATATGTACAATCACACACCAGTGCATATGTATGTATATGCATGTATATATGTATGTTTGTATATGTGCACGCGCGTGTTCGTGTGTGCGTATAAAAAGCATACACACACGTGCGCTCGCACAAACACGCACACACTCACGCAAATATATATGTATATGTGTATTTATATGCATGTGTGCATATATATATATGTATATGTGTGTATGCGCGCGTGTGTGTTCATGATGAACTCCTCCGTCGTTAGACGACGTATGAGGGTGCGGCAGTTTCTTGCTGAACAACCTCACAAATTATTTGTTTATAATGGTCAAATGTTTGTGTACACATAAGTTCACTCCCTCCATCAAATCGACATTACCTGAACAGGTGCATCGTGTGCCACATGTCAGATGACGTAATGATCGCAGTGCAACGTGAAATAAAGTGTTTTGCTCAAGAAAATAACGGAACGTCTGGTGTGGGAACTGAAACCTCGATCTCGCAATCGTGCAAAACTCTCGCGCACAATTAATCATCACTTCTCGAATTTGGATGGTTGTTATCAGTTTTTCGAAAGACTCCGCCTCTGCTGCCAAGAATCGCGGCATGCCCTCGAAGTAGGCATTGAAGTAAATCGTTCTGAACAATCGAACCAAGTGCTACTGAAGACCACATACATTTGCTTGGGATCGATTAAAACGTGCTCATCATTATCCTCCGGAGATGAATTGTCGCTTAGTTGTAAATTTGAACCTCCACAGGCCGGGCCTATCGAACTAATTTCGTTTTTTTCGTATCACAAGCCTTTGCTTTGTGCTTCGCATTGAAGAATTGGTCAAGGGCTAATTTTGTCGCCAGCACATTTGTCATGATGTCTTTCAGTGGTTTTTCTCGGTTTCTGTCCAGGGTTCACTCAAGTCTAGTTTTTATAATTGTGCTTTTTATGGGTAAACTACCTTTTACTGTTGCTGACTGCCCCCGTCAACGACCGCTTAATTAATTCGCAAATCCATTCTCTGTAAGCTAGGCACGCCTATCTAGGCCGCCCGTACAGATCAAATTTGTTGTCCTTGTCTGTTTAGCCGACCACTTTGAATTGTTGACAGGCTATGCTATCATTGTCAGCTGGCCGATAGAAAACACTATCTAGATACGATCTGGAATACCTGATGTGGTTTGTCTATTGGCACATTCGGGAAATACAGTTAACACTTGTCAGAAGCATCCGAGCAGATTGCGAGGCTTTTGCATTCGTTCTTCTATCAGCTAACCCTACAGGATTCAAGCTTACATGCAAGATGCGTTTCAATTACACAGCAGCACTTCGCATTAGGATGTTCCGAAGAAGTATGCTAGACGCCTAAAGAAACTTGGCCGCACTGCCCCAGTTGGGGTGTGGATGGCTATTACTCTGGAGGTATGGTCTTCGTTGCTGGTCACGTATAGTACCACCAGCTTACCGTCCAAGTCCAGGAAGACAGTCCATATCGCAAGATACAGATCTAGATCTTCCCGAAACAATCTAGCAACTCCGCCTCCCGACGTGTGAACCTAGCAGTCACCAAACGTGGGCAAGAAGACTCAAACCTCGGAAGTTCTGATCTTGCTGATGGGCACCGCATCTACATACAGTGATCTAAAGTCACATTCATTTACTCTGCCCATATAAGTAAAGCCATGTTGGATGAGAAGGAAGAAATTGAGGACTACTTAACATTATTCTTGTAAAATGACAGGTGTTCCGCCCTTCTGGCTAGTTGTGGGTGTTCCCATGAATAAATCTCAGTAGAGTCATTTGCTAACATTCTTTCGGAAATCTCCGATTACATCGTGATATTTGCTTTTTGCTAAGTTGTATGCCTTGTGTGCTGTTTTGATGATTTTTATGTGTCGGTATGTAATTTACATACGATGTGGCAATCGTATGTAGTGCTTATGTGTTGATGTATGTGGTTTGTTGATTTTTTTGTTGTTTGCGTCTATGGCTTTGTAGTTAAAGATTTCTTTTGTCTGTGTAAAGGATGCTGGTGTGACTGTTGGCACAGGTGTAAAATGAATTGTGCAACAATGGTTTCAAATTTAGGCACAAGACAACAACTTCGACAGGAGGGAGTTAGTCGATTACTCCGGTACTTGATTGGTACTTCCTTTTATCGACCTCGATATGACGAAGAGCAAAGTTGAGTTAAGTAGGATTCGAACTCAGAAAGCAGAACCATAAATAACACTGCAAGACATTTTCCAATGTTCTAACCAATCCACCTGCCCTTAGTCCTTTCTACTATAGGCACTACGTCTGAAATTTAGGGGACTGGGGTTAGTCGATTTCATCAACTCCAGTGCTCAAGTGGTACTTATTTGACTGATCCCGAAAGGATGAAAGATAAACTTGACCCCAGAAGAACTTGAACTTAGAACATAAGACGTATCACTAAGCATTTTGTCCAGCATGCTAACGATTCTGCCAGCTTGCCGCCTTCCCACCTAATGGTTTCAAATTTTGGCACAAGGCCAGCAGTTTTTTGCCGGGGAGGGGCTACGTCAACTCCATCGATCCCAACGCTCAACTGGTACTTATTTTAACCACCCCCGAAAGGGATGAAAGGCAAAGTCGACTTTCAGCTCAGAACGTAAAAGCGGGAGGAATGCCGTGAAGCATTTCGCCCGGTGTGCTAATGATTCTTCCAGCTCACCGCCTTATTCAGTACAAGTATTAATAAGTTCTTTGAGTAATCAAGTAATTATTTCAATGTATAGTTATGTAAATTATGGACAAACACACATTTTATAAAAATTTAGTCTAACACGTGGCAGCTGAACCATGCATTCCTCTTATCAATTTCCACTTTCAAAAGAAATATTTATATACTCTATGAATAGTTAGGTCGCCAGGAAATTATTTCAATTCAAAGTTAAGTAAATAGCAATTAAAAACGTATTTTTCAAAGAATCATTAGAAAAGGTGCAATGACAGAATAGAAACATTTCCGCTATGATTTAAACCACTTGAAATACTTCTTTTTATCATAGTCACAAGGCCTTGAATTTCGGGTCAAGAGGTTCGTCGATTACATCGGCCCTAGTGCTCAACTGGTACTTATTTTATCGACCCCAAAATGATGAAAGGCAAAGTCGACCCCGGCAGACTACTAATGGCAAAAGGCCTGATATTTTGGGGCAGGGGACTAATTGATTACATCGACCTCAGTACGCAACTGATACTTAATTTATCGACCACGAAAGGATGAAAGACAAAATTGACCCTGGTGGAATGTAAAGACGGACGAAATGCCGCTAAGCATATAGCCCGGTGTGCTAACGATTCCGCCAGCTCACCGCCTTAATAATAATTATAATTCTTTCTACTATAGACAAAAGGCCTGATATTTTAGGGGAGGGGTTAAGTCGATTACATCGACCCCAGTACTCCACTTGTACTTAACTTATCGACCCCGAAAGGATGAAAGTCAAAGTCAACCTCGGCGGAATTTGAACTCAGGAATTTGAACTTAGAAGCGTCGATAAGCATTTTGTCCGGCGTGGTAACGATTCTGCCAGCTTGCCACCTTAATAATAATAATAATAATAATAATAATAATAATAATAATAATAATAATAATAATAACGGAGAAGAAGAAGAAGAAGAAGAAGAAGAAGAAGAAGAAGAAGAAGAAGAAGAAGAAGAAGAAGAAGAAGAAACCTAATAGAAACAGTACTACCAATAAAAGGCATAATAAAATCGATTTACAAAATTCAATGGAAATCTTTGCCTAAGCTATACGCGAACAAGCATATCCAAGAAAGGAAAGGTGTTTGTGTGTGTGTGTATATGTGTGTGTGTTACGTGCGTGCGTGTGTGCACGTGCACGAAGAAACGTGACATTGGATGACACATTTACATCAACAGATGTTTAAGTATATATATGGGCTTTAGAGCAAAAGCAATCGACGCACTGAAAAACCACACAATAGGTCAGAGGAGAAAAAGATAAGAGAATTATAGTAAAACTACATATATGACTGACCCACTGATAGCTTGCCAAAAATCCAGGCTTGACTGTGTAGTAAGAAGTTTACTTACCAACCACATGGTTCTAGGTTCAGTCCTACTGCTGGCACCTTGGGCAAGTGTCTTCTACTATAGCCTCGTGACTATAGTAGTGAGTGGATTTGGTGAACGGAAACTGAAAGAAACCCGTCGTATATATATGTGTATAGACATACGCACACACACACACACACACACACTCACACTCAAACGAACCCACACACACACACACACACGAACACACACAAACAACCACCCACGCACACAGACACACGCATGCACGCACACACATACACATATGTATGTGTGTGTGTGTGTTTTTGTGTCTGTGTTTGTCCCCCACCACTGCTTGAAAACCAGTGTTGGTGTGTTTACATCACCTAGCTTAGCGGTACGACAAAAGATTTGTATAGAATAAGTACCAGGCTTAAAAAATGTACTGGGGTCGATTCGTTCGACTAAAATTCTTCAAGGCGGTGCTCCAGCATGGCTGCAGTCTAATGACTGAAACAAGTAAAAGATAAAAGATAAAATGCGATCAAATCCGCAAGTGACTGGGAAACCCTAAGGAGTGGCTGAAACATCTAACTAGTACTAATGAATTTGTAGCAACACCATTCAATGAATCTTGTCTGTCGACTAGATTCAACACACGAATGGTTACAACAGCAGAAAACAATACTGCCTTCCAAAAATATAAGCATCAAGTCTATAACTTGTTTGCTAACAAGAAACTTTCTAACAAGCTGATTGCCCACATTTAAAACAGTAACGTTTAACCGGAGTAGTAGAAATGAAATGGGATGTATAGCTGCAAAGAACAGTTGCTAGTGAATCGGACAATTAGCGAAGGAAAAGAAAGACATGGCATGGATTGATTACCAAAACGCATTTGATAGTCAAACCATATTCTTGGAGTTTGGGTAAATCTGTTATTACTACTACTAACACGCTACATCAACTTTAGCATGTCAAAATGGAAAACAGCCGTATCACTTACTTGGAGAAGAGAAAAATGTTTAAAACCGACTTTATACACATGTATAAGAGGAACTTTGAGAATGCCTCCATGTCTCTTCCAATTTTCTGCCAAGCTTTGACCCAATTAAATTTGTTGGATGAAGGTTATAAATACAACGAAAAATTATAAACTTGCTTCTCTATATGGCTGATCTAAAACGATTTATAAAGAACAATATTCAGTTACAGAATCTACTGAAAACTGTTTATGAGTTCAGTTAGAATATCAAATTGAATATAGGGATGAATAAAGGTATGAAGCCTATCATAAAAGAAACTAATTGATTATAACTGAGGACATTAAATTACATCCAGACTCTATAATCAGAGAATTAAGAAGGAACCGTTTATACATATACTTAGAAGTAGATGAAATGGATGTGACACACAGAAACGAAATAGAATTTTTTTTAAAAAATACTGTAGAAGAGTCAGAGCAATATTGGTTTCAGATTTTGGCACAAGACCAGCAATTTCAGGACTGGGGCTAATCGATTATATCGACACTAGTACTCAACCGACCGCGGCAGAATTTGAACTTAGAACTTAAAGACCGACGAGATTCCGCAGAATATTTTCCCCAGCGTGCTGAAGATTCTGCCAGCTAGCCGACTTAGAGTCAGAGTAATATTTTAAAAAAAGTTGAACTTAAAACTGGAAATACTATAAGTATAAATGCATTAGCCCTTTTCAGTTATAAACTATTCTTTCAAAATAATAATTTAGAATTTTAGTGAATTAAAACCTTAGTCAATTAAATTAGAAACCTATTAACAGCATTCTGAATCTTCCCCCTTATAGCTTCTATCGATATGATATCCTACTCCACACTCTAGAAGGATGGAACACGGTATAGAGAGATTTTCCAAAATGATGTTGTTGTTGTTGTTGTTGTTGGCACTCCGTCGCTTACGACGTCGAGAGTTCCAGTTGATCCGATCAACGGAACAGCCTGCTCGTGAAATTAACGTGCAAGTGGCTGAGCACTCCACAGACACGTGTACCCTTAACGTAGTTCTCGGGGATATTTAGCGTGACACAGTGTGACAAGGCTGCCCCTTTGAATTACAGGCACAACAGAAACAGGAAGTGAGAGAAAGTTGTGGTGAAAGAGTACAGCAGGGTTTGCCACCATCCCCTGTCGGAGCCTCGTGGAACTTTTAGGTGTATTTTCGCTCAATAAACACTCACAACGCCCGGTCTGAGAATCGAAACTGCGATCCTATGACCGCAACCACTGGGCCATTGCGCCTCCACCCAAAATGATAGTGCGGCTAGTAATAGACCTAGAAGTAATTAGAAATAATCAAAGGGAAATTGATTAAAGTAGTAAAAGAACATGAAGAAAAGAATAAAATATTTTCCCTATGAGCAAACATTGATATACAACCTATAAGCTAAATAAATAAAACTTGATAAGAACAAAAGAAGCGAAAATATTTTAAGAAAGACAAAATGAAAATGGAATTTCAAAATACTCGGTAGAAAAAGAAAAGAGACAGAAAACCCCATACCATTACCAAAACTCTGCAAGACACGTCGAAAATTTAATAAATCACTGTGAAAAACCAGCAACGGATCAAAATCTCTGGACTGAATTGAGAAACAGATTGTAGGACAATACCCAACTACAAAAGCACAGTGAAAATAAATCATGAAACAAGAGGCTTGTATCAGTTGGAGGCAATACAAGGAACTTAAAGACATAATTAGTATCGTCCTTGAAAAAAAAACAATACACACACACGCACACACACACACACACACACACACATACACACACATACACACACGCACACACGCACACGCACACACACGCACACGCACACACACGC
>NC_068981.1:95484473-95487283 GCF_001194135.2 Octopus bimaculoides
GAGTGCGAAGGTGACCAGTGTGTGTGTGTATGATAGTATCTGTGTGCGTGTGTTTTTGTGTATATGTGAGTGATGTATGTATAAGGGTGTGAGTCAACGAGCAGGTTGTATGCATGTATGTCAGACAAGACAAAACCGGCAGCTATATCCATAAGGCATTATGTTTATACATTATTTAAATTTGACGAATATTTGTCCTCATCTTGTTTGTTGTTAACGCAACGTTTCGGCTGATGTACCCTCCAGCCTTCATCAGGTGTCTTGGGGAAATTTCGAACCACGGGCATATGGCGTAGTGGTTAAGAGCGCCAGTTATTAACCCCAAGATTCCGAGTTCGAATCATAATAATAATAATAATAATGATAATAATGATGATGATAATAATAAATACAGTAACCATAAGAGCATCAAAGCAAACCACAGCACATACCCAAGGCACACAGAGCTGCGCTCGGTAGTGAAGTGAAAGCACGTTATAAAAATAAAACTACTGAATAATAATAATAATAATAATAATAATAATAATAATAATAATAATAATAATAATAATAATAATAATAACGATAATAATAATAATAATAATGATAATGATAATAATAATAATAATAATAATAATAATAATAATAATAATAATAATAATAATAATAGTAACAATAATAATAATAATAATAATAATAATAATAATAATAACATCGAAAAATACCTTAGGAATGAGAACCGAGGTTCGAAATTTCCCCAAGACACCTGCTGAAGGCTGGAGGGTATATCAGCCGAATCGTTGTGTTAGCAAGAAACAAGATGAAGACATATATCCGTCAAATGTAAATAATGTAAATAACGTACATAATTCCTCATCTCTTAAATATAGAACTGTATTATGTCTATACTTTGATGTGAAGACTAAAAAGTGATACAGTGTATAGTATATCAAATATAGTACATGACAATTATCTGGCTGTCATAATCTGAGACATACTTGTTCAAACTGAAGGAGATCAAGAAGAACAGTCCAGTAGTCCTCTAGTCCAGTAGTCCTATAGTCCAGTAGTCCAGCAGTCCAGTTATAACTACTGAATATAGCAACGAAAATATACGTACACGGATTGTCGTCATGGACTCTTCCGACTAAAACAGAGCACAGAGAAAAGTTGCGAACTTGATTGGCAGGCAGTTTCATAAAAAGTAGCATATTTATTTTTCAAAAAGTAACAGGATGTGGTAAAGTGTAGCCCGAAATGAAATGTTTCCTCCTTCACTCAATCTCTACCTCTCGATTCCCTCCTTTCTCTCTTTCTCTCTTAGAATCCAAAACATAACTCTGCTAGACAGCCCACATCCTATGCAGGACACATTGAATTCAACAACACAACTCACATGCATTTTTCTGAACAATTCATGGAATATCGTCGTCGGCTCCTCTTTGTTTCTGAATATTTCTTTCTTTGTGCTTCTTCATTTATGTCGGTGCCTCCCGATGGCTGGCAAGACTGATTTTTCCGTGGAACAATTGGCCACAAATGACACATCTGATAGTCGGTGGAGGTCTTGATTGGAGTTGGCAGGTCTTTTTGTCGTGGCCATTTATCTTCATTTCTTCGCGGATGTTTGATGATGTTGCTCCCAGAATTTAAGGTCAATATTGGTGCTCTACATTGTCTGTTTCAGTTGGTCTTTGCAGTCGCGTTGGGGGTAGCCGTATAATTTTTTTTCCGGTGCTGTTCTCGCAATTAAGACTTTGACGTAGCGCGCTAGTTCAATTCAACCGGTGGATAGGATCTATAAACTTTTTACAATCACCGCCCTATAAAACTGATACATAACCCTATTTAACACCCAATTCTATAAAACACTCCATACATCATCAACGACTCGTACATCTCATATACACAACTACCAATCGCTAGTATAGCACAACACATACTCTACACAATCACCGCCGACATTATAATTCTAGAAACAACTCATACAAGACATACGTAGTAACTGCCAGTTAGCAAATTAACGCAATCCACATGACACATTCAGCAACAAACAGACAAGACGCTAAAATATACATCAGTAAAAACAAAGGAACTGCAGAAGGCTAAACAAATGTTTATCATACATACACGATCCTACATTTCAAACAACCAGCATCTCATATTAATGCAATTCCAGTCCCTCAAGAGTCAATGCTGCGCATACTCCGGGAGCTTGGAAGTGCAGGTGATGGTGCCGTAGAAATTCGAATGAAACTGTTGATTCCAAGGTCCGACACAGGAAGATTACGCATACCACGAATGCAGGATGATAGGAAACTTTTGCACCTGGAAGGTTATAAAATATCTGACAGAAAGGATCAAATACCTGGCAAGAATGATCAAAAGAGAGTGAATAAAGGAAAAAGTCAGCATTAGTTGATAACTGCAGGAATCAAAGTTGATTATGTCACAAAATCAGAGCCTTCCTACCAAAAAGAACTTAAAAGGATACAGCAAAGCACTTTTTCAACACTCTAGCGATTCAGCTAGCTCGTTGTTTTGTCAACAGTTGTTTGTAATTTAGGTTCCAAACCATCAATTTTCAGTAGATGAGGTTAGTTGATACTATCAACTCCAGTACTGGGATGCTATTTTATTTTATCGGGCTTCTTTCAGTTTCCGTCTACCAACTCCACTCACAAGGCTTTGGTCGACTCGAGGCTATAGTAGAAGACACTTGCCCAAGGTGCCACGCAGTGGGACTGAACCCGGAACCATGTGGTTGGTAAGCAAGCTACTTACCACATAGCCACTCCTGTGCCTATGTATATATATATATATATATATAT
>NC_068981.1:95487436-95488416 GCF_001194135.2 Octopus bimaculoides
GAGAAAGAGAGAGAAAGATGCATTTGCAATTCATTCATGCATATCTAGATAAGCAAGAAATAAATTTTCATTATCTTTCTGTATCACTTTTCCTTTCGCAAGACATTATAAAGCGTTCATTTTTCATTCCTGTTTCTCTTGACAGTATTACCTGATATCACTGAGATTCCTCAAGAGTTTTGCATGTTACTCGATCATCTGTTATCATTGATTGAAAGGTTTCTCTTCCAGTGATACCTGAGTCAGACAGTTCGCACTATCTAGCTCAGGTAATATCTATTAAATATTTTCATTTCACCGTGGTAATTCCACTTACAGTTTATTAATTTCGAAAACCTTATTTTCTTTCTTCTCTTCCTCATAGAATAGCTATAAGGATTTTTTCGCAACTTACTCTTTGCTCCTGCTTTTTATGTTTACCAAAGGATATCTAACTCATTTCTATTGCACAAACTCTCACGCCCACACACTCCACCTTTCGCTTCACTGCACAGGGAGACCGACTCTATTCAGAGTCTCTCGACCAGCTACAAATTGCAGCCAAATTTTCCTGCAATTACATTCTATTATCTTTATAATGAACAAAATAATATTTTAATAAAAATTACATACTTATTATTTTCTTCATCATTAGACAAAAGCACAGCTGGGCGGTGAAGAAGCTCGCTTTGCAACCACATAGTTTTAGGTTCAATTCTACTGTCTGGTGACTTGGGAAAGTGTCTTCTAGTATTGCCCTCGGACGACCAATGCCTTGTGAGTGAGATTTGGTAGATAGAAACTGTGTGGAAGCCTGTCATATATATATATGTATATATATATGCGATGGTCTTGTTTCACTTTCTGTTTACCAAATCCACGGGCATTGGTAGCTCGTGGCTGTATTAGAAGACACTTGCCCAGAATGGACTGAACCCGGAACCGTGTGGTTGGGAAGCAAGCTTATTACCACACAGCCACGCCTGTGCCTACATACATAT
>NC_068981.1:95489223-95495370 GCF_001194135.2 Octopus bimaculoides
TATATATATATACATACAGACATATATATAGGGTGTGTGTGTTTGTGTCAGTGTGTGCCTACCTACCCTCACTTGACGACCATTGTTGTTTTTTTTTACCTCCCTGT
Source organism: Octopus bimaculoides (assembly GCF_001194135.2). Taxonomy (NCBI): domain Eukaryota; kingdom Metazoa; phylum Mollusca; class Cephalopoda; order Octopoda; family Octopodidae; genus Octopus; species Octopus bimaculoides. Next base: position 95,489,331 of record NC_068981.1, read on the forward strand.
AACCAAACATGAACACAAACACGCACACACACACATATATACACGCATATGCATGCTCACACATACGCACTTTAATGCTCTTTCCTTGCAAATTATTTGTTGTTCCTTCTGACAACTAAATTGCAACATCTAAACTTAGCATTAACATCATCAACCTCGTCTATTCATTCATTTATATACCGCAGTCAAACATAGAAAGCCTATAAGCTCTGTCTTTCCTCTTCAGAAGAACAAAATTAAATTATTCTTGTGTTTGTGTTTGTTTGTTTGTGTGTGTGTACGTCCGTGTGTGTGTGTGTGTGTGTGTGTGTGTGTGTGTGTGTGTGTGTGTGTGTGTGTGTGTGTGTGTGTGTGTGTGTGTGTGTATGTGCGTGTGCGTGTGTGCGTGTTTGTGTGTGTGTGTGTGTGTGTGTGTGTGTGTGAACACATACACATATGCATACATACATACATGTGTATATATTGTTTTGAAAACTTAGTTATGCTTCACAGATTCTACTCTGATTCAGTCGGTATCTTATCTGTTGATAGCTTTGGGAATACTTATTTAACATGGCGTGTAAGCTGCCAGGATGTCAACAGGATTCCAGATGTTGAAATATACGTTGGAAAACCACTGAGTACTTTTGACAGAATGTAGGGAATAATAGGTAAATAAGGTGTTATATCGATTTCTTACATACTCATCAAATCAGTCGTTTATTAGTAGAAGGAGTATAATTGTAATCGATTGAATCATCTGTCTTTTGTTAATGACATTTATCTTATGGATAGATGCAAAGCCAAATCAACACCAGCAGGATTTGAACCGAGAACGGAGAGGAATGGAATTAAATACTGTACTGGTGTTTCGTTTGATATTTTATAATTTCTGCCCCTCACTTCTTTCAAATTAAGCGATGAAGGGGCCTATCCATAGTCGCTGTACGGATATTGGCGTTGTATCAAAGGTAGATTTCAACATTTTTATAATCCCAAAATGAATAATCATTGCATATTAATATTGCTTTTAAATTTTCGTACAAGGTCAGTAATTTCGGGGGAGGGGGTAAGTCGATTACATCGACCCCAGTGTTTAACTGGTACTTATTTTATCATCGACCCCGAAAAGATGAAAGGCAAAGTCGACCTCGGCAGAATTTTAACTTAGAACGTAAAGACGGACGAAATACTGCTAAGCAATTTACAGGCTAGTGATTCTGCCAGCTTGCCATATTATCAATACTAAAGTATTATACGAGAGGTGTTCATTAAACATTTCCCCTAACCAACTTCCCAAGGACTGGGATAAACGAAACTCGGTATAATTATTAGTCCTTCTCTACATAGCCACCACCAACGGCGACACACTTCTCCTATCGCTTTATGCAGTTGTGAAGACCTCGTCTGTAGAAGTCAGTGGCTTGCGTCTGGAGCCAAGACTTTACCTCGGAAATAAGTTCATCATCATCTGAAAAGTACTTCCCCTTCAAAAGAGACTTCACGGTTGGAAAGAGGTGGAAGTCAGATGGTGCGAGGTCGGGAGAGTAAGAAGGATGAGGAAGGATTTCAGAGTCACAGAAGTGTGCTTTCATTTGGGCAACATGCACATTGTGAAGTGGGGCGTTATCTTGGAGGAGGCAGATTCCTTTGGTCAGCATGCCACGCCTCTCTGCTTTGATGGTGTCCCGCAATTTCGACTGCAGAGAAGCATAATATGCCCCGCCCCGTTAACTGTGATGCCCTTTGCCAGAAAATCCATCATCACTACTCCGCGCTGGTCCCAAAAGATTGTGTTGCCTGCTGAGGGTTAGACACGAGCCTTCTTTGGGGGTGGTGAGTTATCACACTTTCATTGCTTCGACTGGACTTTAGTCTCAGGATCATAGTGATGGACCCATGTTTCATCCTGTGTAATAAGTCTACCGAAAGAGTTCTCCTCGTTTACTTGGCACATTGCCAAAAGAGTCTGGAAGCAAATGACTTGTTCCTGCTTCTGAAAGGGGTGTGAGCATCTGGGGAATCCATCGTGCAGACAACTTCCGCATGTGCAAATGGTTGTGAATAATTTTTTCCACGGACCCTACACTTATCTTCACTTGTTGGGCTAGTTGCCGAATAGTTATGCGGCGATCCTCCAAAATAGCAGTTTCCACTTTATGGATGGTGTCGTCATCAATGGTGGAATGTGGTCGTCCAGGAATAGGAGCAGTTTCCACTGATGTCCGACACATTTGAACTGGCGATGCCAATGCTTGACTACATTGTATGATGGTGCATCGTCACTATAAACTTATTTCATCTCATCGAAAGCCTCTTTTGGTGTACGACCTTTTAAGTATAAGAACCCGATCATTGATCTGCATTCAACTGCCTCCATTAGAACACCTTAGTTCACTTCAGCAGCCGTAAAAGACAAACGAATGCTAGTGGAAAGCTGCAATTTACAATGTGACATGTAGAGACATGTATGATTATACCTGTCCAACTTCCGTTTCCTGCAATAACCGGAAGTGGGTCGGGAAAATCTTTAATGAACATTCCTCGTATTTTAAAATAAGGTGGAGAGCTGGCAGAGTCGTTAGCACGCCGGCCGAAATGCTTTAGCGGCATTTCGTCCGCCTTTACGTTCTGTGTTCAAATTCCGCCGAGATTGACTTTGCCTTTCATTCTTTCAGGAACGATAAAATAAGTACCAGTTTGAGTATTGGGGCTGATGTAATCGACTTACCCCTCCTCCAAAATTGCTGGCCTTGTGCCAAAATTTGAAACCAATATTAAACTTTATTATTCGTGGGACTTTGCTAGTTGATGAAAATGACCTTAGAGTATTACTGGTACTTATTTTATGATCCCACCCCCGAAGGACGAAAAGTAAAGTCAGGGTCGATCAATAAAATAAAGTACCAGTCAAATAGTAGGATCACTATAATGGACTATACTCCTCCCCCAAGTTTGAGACATTGATATGTGAAGTATATCGATAGTACTCTGAAACTAGATTCGTCCCTCAACTGCCTGTATTTGTATACCATCAAAGTAGCATTGTTTACATGCTATGGTTGCTTTATGGGATTTATAACCTCTTCCCTATAAAAGGATGTACATAAATAAGTAGCAAATGTTAATTAAAACAAAATCAACGGTAGTGATCGTGGATGCCTTCATAGATGTTCATAATCATGAAAGCTGTTTTTAAATGTTCTTTATCTAAACGTTGCTAGCTTCTGCACTCTCTCTTGGAGAGGCACAGATATTCCTTGCTGACAAGAGCAGGTCAAGGCAGACATGAATTGTGGCCCTTGCTGTGGCTAGCTGAAAAATGCTGAGAATTCCTAGCAAATATTCGACCTCAATGTTAACATTTAGCGTTGCTTCTTTTACTGGTTTCTCTCATAGTCTTCGGTTCTAAGAGAGCCTCTACTATGAACCAATGTTTTAACCATGGGAAGCAAGAGTATTTAAATACCCGAGGCTTTAGATACCCACGTACTCCATTGTTAATAAGTAAAAAGTACCATATTTTCCGTCATACAAGACGACATAATATATAGTGTAAACATGTAGTGTAAATATTTAAACATCATCACTGTCTTTCCAAAACCTGATGCATTTCACATAGAATAATTTTTAGTCCTCCAAAGTCATCTTGGCATATAAATTGACCCACCTTTCTTGGTTGTAAATTTTGGTCTGAAAAATTCGACTTGTAAGCCGGAAAAATATGATAATTTAAAATAATAGAAAGAGTGGGCGAGACAAATTAAGAGCTGTATGTTACCTAAAAGCTTTACGCCTCGTTGTATTAAATTCGAAATCTGCTGAAACTGATTTTATTTTTCCATTGCATGGAATCAATGTTACCAGTGTCAATTCGGTCGACAGTGCCTCTCTCCAAAGAAATCGACTTTATACTTACTTTCACCTCTGATATTTTCCTTCCAGACTTACAAGGGCCGTTTTCTATACATCTCCGATTTCCTATTTGTTGAACAAAATGTAATCTTCAAGAAGAAATTTCACAGTCATAAAGAAGTTAAAATCTTGATGCATTTTCCAGTGTCGTCTTTCACGGATTCTTGTTTGGCCTAAATTAATATTTGATATGAACCATGGGAAACGAAAATTGTTGCTCTTATATTGTCAGTTGAACAGGGAGGTCTTTACTAAAAGGATTCTTTGTCCTTTTTGTATGTTTGTAACTTTTCCAATTCTGGTTATGCTAGAGTACAACTGAAGTAAGTTTTAAGTTTCTCACTATAAACAGATCTTTGTCTACAATAGCTTAAATTTTAAACCCTTATTCTTTTCTCAGCAGATAGCCTCAAATTTCACACTTGAAATAACAAACATGATTACAATTCCAAGCTAAGACTTCAAATAATTTTCCATTGGTTAAGTTGCATATTTGCTAACTCTCAAAAAATTATCTGTACATGAAGGATCTGTGTTCATCTTCGCCTTGCGTTAAAATCCAATCCTTCCCTCTTGTTATAAACCAAGCATCATATTCGTTGCGAATACAATAAACTCCCCATGGCCCAGTCTACGTAGCTTTAAATAGATGCTATGCGATAGGACAGTTCATCGCTAATAGAAGCAGTACTTCTTTCCATAACTGGTTTCAAATTTTGGCACAAGGCCCGCAAGGTAAGTCTATTACATTGACCCCAGAACTCAACTGGTACTTATTTTATCGACCCCAATAAGATGAAAGGTAAAGTCGACCTCGGCGGAATTTGAACTTAGAACGTAAGGACGGATGAAATGCCGACAAGCATTTCACACGGCGTGATAACGATTCTGCCAGCTTTCCACCTTAGCTCATTCTATCATAGATAAATATTTTGTTTAGTATTGAGTTCAATTAGTGTCGCATAGATTGATGAGCTGGGTTGCCTCAGGTAGATTACAATAATACATCTTTAAGTGGTACCGATTGAATTCACTTTTCTCTCTCTCTTCTACATACACACACACACACACACACACACACACACGCACGCACACACACACACACACACACTACTTTGAGTGTGCACATATGTATGTGTGTGTGCTTGAGTCTAACATTGTAACAATATTTTTGATATATATATAAACTAGTAATATACTTGAAATTACTCCAGTTGTCTTCTTCATGATAATATAATTACTGTATTAGGCGGCGAGCTGGCAGAATCATTACCGCATCATTACTGCATCATTACCGCGGGGAGTTGGTTGAATCATTAGCACGTCGGGCGAAATGCTTAGCAGTATTTCGTCTGCCGTTACGTTGGGAGCTCAAATTCCGCCGAGGTCGACTTTGTCTTTCATCCTTTCGGGGTCGATAAATTAAGTACCTGTTACGCACTGAAGTCGATGTAATCGACTTAATACCTTTGTCTGTCCTTGTTTGTCCCTCTATGTTTAGCCCCTTGTGGGTAATAAAGAAATAAGAATCATTACTGCATCGGACAAAATACTTAGCTACATTTCTTCTGATTCTTTACGTTCTGAATTCATTCCACCTAGGTAAACTATGCCTTATATCCTTTTGTGGTCGATAAAATAAGTACCAGTGAGTACTGGTGTCGATGTAATCAATTTCTCCCTCCTCTAAAAATTGCTGGCCTTATACCGAAATTAGGAAGAATATAGATACGGTATAGAAAACATTGTGACTATGCAACTATCCCCACCACACAGACACAATACCTCCTATTTATAAGCGATGTTGAGGGTATTTTTATAGTTTGATTTCAGAAGAGACAACGTTCATAGTTTTCATATTATAGAAAAATAATTATACATTTCTTGCAATACGTAACTGGTACAGAACTGATTACAGTTTTAAAAATTCGCCAAGTTAACTCAATAAAGGTAGGGTGGTGTTGATTGTTGCTGCTGTGTGATATTTTAATGTAGAAAGAATGAAATATATTGATAAAGAAATCAGTCAATTTTATGGCACGAATATATATATACATACACACACATACATACATACATACATACATACATACATACATACATACACACATACATACATACCTATCTATCTATCTCTCTCTCTCTC
>NC_068981.1:95495753-95498839 GCF_001194135.2 Octopus bimaculoides
ATCTATATGTACATGTAGATGAAGGTATGTACATACATGTACATATATATGCATATACTCATATATTGTTTATATATATATATGTATATATATATATATATATATATGAACACTTCGTCAGTTACAACGACGAGGGTTCCAGTTGATCCGATCAAGAGAACAGCCTGCTCATGAAATTAACGTGCAAGCGGCTGAGCACTCTACAGCGAAGGCATGTGACTTAGTGGTTAGGGTATTCGCCTAATGATGGTAAGGTCGTGAGTTCAATTTCCGGCGACGCGTTGTGTCTCTGAGCAAGACACCTTATTTCACGTTCGAGTCCACTCTTTATCCAAAGAGTATTTTTAACCAAGTATTTGCACATTATTTATTATTCATAGCTTTATCTAAAATAATTATTTTATGTTCTCTTGTAGTTTATAATTTCATATGACGCCAACTATAATATACGTAGATACATGCATGTCTATACATATGCAATATGCTTACATTTATATATGTACATATACATGTATATGAACGTATGTATACATACATACATACATACATAGTCAAATCGAAAAATCGAACATTAAAAATGACAATAACAAACAACTAGAGGACATGCATATAAAATGTATTAGTTTGATGCTCGGTAAGAAGAGGGAGTTTTTTAACGCTTCAAGCATGGCTCTTCCTCGTAAAGGAAAACGGAAAAGTCCTAAGAAAAAAAAACACCATACATACGTACATGCATGCATGTAATGTATGTATGAATGTATTATATATGCATGAATATATAAAGATTGCACAGGTTCTTTGAAATATGACTAAGAATATTTCCGGAAGTGACGAAGTTCTGAAGTATAACTCTCATCGTAATTACTAAAAATAGAATGTGGGATTCATATCTAGTCTTTTGTTAATGCATTAAATACGATGTATTTTACCATCTTTCAAGTTGAAATTATAAGACAGGGATTCTTTTTCTTGAGTGTAATTGTTTATCTTACTCCCTATAAAAATATCATATAATATTCCATGTATCTGTTTCATGTTTATGCTGATACATGTAGGTTTGGCTGATAGATGATAAATCCAATATTTTAAAGTATATATTTAGATACGTCTATATATTAAGTTCCAGTGTTCTTCTGTTTAGATAAGATATTCCAGAAAAATAAGCTTGAATTATTTTATCAATGATATTGTGTATTATAATATGATAAAAGTTCACTTGGAAATAGAAGGTACTGCAAACCAATATATAGTCTGATATATTGGTATATAATTGATATTTATAGAACTGAAATGCAATAGTGTTCACTCTCTCTCTCTCTCTCTCTCTCTCTCTCTCTCTCTCTCTCTCTCTCTCTCTCTCTCTCTCTCTCTCTCCCTCTCTTACCCAGTCTTTTAAAGGATACCTAAAAGAAATATTATGAGACTAATATCCATTTATGTCAATTAAACTAATATTTATTATTCCCGTTTGAGGTTAGCGCCTGATATAAAAAAAGATAGCACTCGAAGCGTGCAGTCCATGATCCGGTTTCATTTCTCGTTTGTAGCCACCATTTCTTTTCTTGCGCATCTATAATACTATTAAGAATGACATGGATACCATGTGATATTATTTCCCCATTCCTATAATTGAATCATTGTAGCTTAAATAAAGTTTTAATTTTGCTCTATGCAATGCGTATTGTTGACGATCTCGAAAGATCGATGCTTGTAAATATGATATGATATAAATAGGAAAATAAGAAATCAATTTTTCCCGAAGACTTAAGGGTGTAAGTGAAATGAAATAACTTCAACTGGGAGCGGAAACTGCCTCGTGATTCGCGTTGCTTGGCAAGATAGCTTACTTTTCTCATAGCGCCGCAAGCATCACATAAATATTGGTTTCAAATTTTGGCACAAGGCCAGTAATTCCGGTGGAAGGTAAGTCAATTTAACAGATCGCAGTGCTCAACTGGTGCTTATTTTATCGACCCCGAAAGGATGAACGGCAATATCAATCAAATTTGAACTCAGACCATAAAGACGGACGGAATGCCGTTCAGCTTTTTGCTAGGCGGGCTAACGATTCTTATTTCTTTATTGCCCACAAGGGGCTAAACATAGAGGGTGCAAACAAGGACAGACAAAGGGATTAAGTCGATTACATCGACCCCAGTGCGTAACTGGTACTTAATTTATCGACCCCGAAAGGATGAAACGCAAAGTTGACCTCGGCGGAATTTGAATTCAGAACGTAACGGCAGACGAAATACCGCTAAGCATTTTGCCCGGCGTGCTAACGATTCTGCCAGCTCGCCGCCTTATGCATCACATTAATATTAGTTCAGTAAGCACGAAAACACTTTAAATGGAAAGCATAATAATTTCCAATAATGGAACTTATGCCTTAATCCAGAGGAGGAATAGTTATTGAACAATTCTTAAACCAAATCAAGGGTGATGTACCTGTGTTCCAATTAATTAAGATTAATAAGAGACAGGGCGATGAGCACATTGTTTTGTTCAGGCACCACTTCACCGTGTTTTTAAGGTTGGATAATGTGACGTTCTCACATTTCCACAATTACCATTATGAGTAAAATGGATCGGCTTTAAATCAGAATTGAAACTGTGACGCAGTCTCTGGTAGTAGAGTAGAAAAACTTACTTCCTGATAGTATTAACTAGCGTAACGTAGACATTCTTTAATAGTGAATTCATCGACGGCATTTTTGCTTTTCGGATAGCTTGTTCCAGGTAATGTAGAGTTTATAAAACATTAAAGAAATATTATTGTAAGAAGTTACGAGAATCAGTAACGATGTTTATCTTGTCTTGTTAAAGATATCCTATTAACGATCATGGGATATGGTGTAAATGGGAATAGCGGATATAATCATGATGATGTTCGAGTTTTCATATTTGGTTATATTTTTAGTTCCTGTGTACCTATGATAAAAATACCATTATCGGAACGCTTACTGACACAGTTTGTCAAGTTAAAGGATGAATGATGATGATGATGATGAGGAGGAGGTTTTCGTGTGTACGTGTGTGTGCATGTATGTATACACATACACACGTATATACACACACACACATAT
>NC_068981.1:95499061-95504621 GCF_001194135.2 Octopus bimaculoides
TACAAACATGCATATATATACATACATATATATGTATATATATATATTTATATGCGTGTGTATTTATAGACAGATAGATAGATAGATAGATAGATAGATTTTTCGGGAAAGGGAACAAAATTTAGCATTTTTGATTTGAGAAGTAAGTTGCACAAATAATATTATATATCAAAATTTCTGTTAGGTTCAGTGGAAAGAAATTTCCTTCAGTTTTCAGATTTTAAATCAAACGCACAAAATATATGTATTTACTTCTGAACACGCAGTATTAAATGTACTGTAATTCCAAATTTATTATAGTTACAGTTTCGAAGAGATAATATTTGAAAATAAATGAGGGAACTACGATAAACGGTTGAACATTAAGCTTTCGGTTGTCTCCGGCTTGAACTCAATTGCTGGTGTCGCTTTTGTCATTTAGCACTTCATGATGAAAAATATACTCACAAGCAATACTTTGGTCGACTGATTCGTCTTTACAAATTTAATATTGTTTTCTCGAATGAAGAGACTGTTGTTTCTCTTGCTTAGCTCCGGTTTAACCTTGACAGACAACCCTATTATGAAATAAAGTGCAACCGTGAGCATTCTCGTATTTTTGTATTAAGGGATTACATTGTCTTATGTGGGCTTTCTTTTGTTTTCTTTCTTAAGACAAGCTGCGATTTGAGAGAGATTCGTTTATCATTTATAGCAGGTCGAACGATCATGTAGAGGCTTCCTTGTTAGCTTGGTTTATAATTGGAATGATTGTGGTAGGTGGCATAAAGCAAAAGCTAAGATCCTATTGAACTACATTCCCACTGCAATCTCGAGTCTCATTTGAAGACATTTCCTTTAATTTATACCTTAAAGGGACTGGAGAAAAACAGTAACGTTACAATTTTCTTCTCAATATTTCTTTTAAAGTATGAGACCTCTCTTGTCATTAAGAAGAATGGCTGGCATTCTGTCGCTTACAACTACATGAGTTCCAGTTAATCCGATCAACAAAACAGCCTGCTCGTGAAATTAACGTGAAAGTTGCTGAGCACTCCACAGACACGCGTGCTCTTAAAAGTGATTCTTAGGGAGATTCAGCATGACACAGAATGTGACAAGGCTGGTCTTTTGAAATACAGGTACTACTCATTTTTGTTAGCTGAGTGGACTGGAGTAACGTGAAATAAAGTGTCTTGCTCAAGGACACAAAGCGTCGCAAGGAAGAGAGAATATAGTATATATTTAGTATATTTTTCAGACAATTAATTAAAGGCAATAATTTTTTCTAATTTTCAGCTATCACCACAAGGGGTTACGCTATGTTTGGAGCTTATTTACCCTCAAGGCGTCAAGGAGTTCAGAGAAATTTCTTCTGTAGTTAATGTATGAAATTATTGCAGGTTTTCGAAGTAATTTAAATTGATCTTGAAAAACCGAGAAAATACTCGTTAACTTACACAACACTGTCACGTACACAGCACAAGGGCAATGTGCTAGTAGAAATAGTTGAGCGCCGTTCTCTGTTGTAAAGTTAAGCTAGAACAATATTTGGAAAGCAGGTGCATCAGCATGGCCGCAGCTCTGAGCTGAAACTTTGAAATGAAATGAAATATCCAAACATTAGATTTGATACTGATTGGTTCTCTACTCATTCCATAGATGAACTGTTTTCTCTAATTTCAAGTACTGATCAATAGTAAGTAGGTCCAAACACGGGTTAATAAAACACGGGTTAATAAATTCCATAGGATTTCCATTATGTAAAGCTATAACATAAATAAACATAGTTAGGGGTGGGAAGACTAAACCTGTATAAAGCACTAAAAGTATTAAATAAAAATTGCTTTATGATTCGTGTATGACTCATGTTTTCGTTTAGCCTTGAAATATTCTATGTTGTTTCAGTATTATTCTGTGCAGTCTTTTCCCTATTGGCATCCATTATTGACAAGTGTCGTCTATCAGATAACGCCAGACAGTTGCGCTATGTCTACGTGACACATATGTGTCATCACTTTGAATAGTTGAGATTCTTAATTCCTTTTATACAAACATTCGCTTTTAAACAATACGATTGGCCTGTGATTTGAAGGCATGGGAACCTTTCCATTTCAAAAGAAGTTTCTTCAAACAAATATTAATTCATTATGCCGCAGTAGAAACTATGTTCAAGAGGAAAAAAGATTAACTAAAGATTAACCTTCTATTTAGAAGATGTTATGGTTTGCAATTGCGGTCAAGGATTTGAATTATAAACTCATATGTCTTTAAAGCGAAATCTTATCTAGGCAAGTTATGACATCATCATCGTATTAATTAACAGATCGTCGGGTCGTGTCCAGCTTCTGGCTCTTTGCTGTGGATATGATAAAGTTAATTTCACTTCCAGTGGCTCATTCCATACTTCTATGAATTGGTGCCATGTTAGGAACGATTCCATGTTAGAAATAGAGGGAGATCTCTGTCAAGTGTTTCGTTGGTTGCTTTGTTGTGTTTAACTCAAATCCCATCGGGATGAATAGCTTTAAGAGACACTGTAATGTAATCATTAAGAATAATTAACTCTTTGACAGATGTATCTGATTAAGAAATGAACGGAAATTGATTCTATCATGCTTTATAAAATCAGTTTCTTTTGAATTTTAATAGGATTTATGTTGACTCGTTGCTTAGACTTACACAAGCCCTGATAAAACACAACTATGAACAAATGTCGTCCTGTCTTTTTGAGGGTATTCAGGAATACAGTACCCAGTGCACTGCTTCCCATTTTGAAGACTGGGTATGATTTCAAGAGAGACTCGTCAACTATTTCTCACAGGTAAATTGTTACAATGATTTAGTGTTCGTTTAAAATCGAAATCGAATTGCTTGAGTTTCTTTCTCTGAAGTGATGTCCCGCAAAAATAAATAAATAAATAAATAAATAATGATCCAATTTGTTTATAGGGGAAAAATTACAAGCTGTCATGTTCATAGTTTCCTTAATGACATTAACAGTTTCAGTTGGCTCGTCGAGCCTCAGTCTGAACTCATACTCTTAACAAAGGAGTATCTAAGTAAAACGAAGGCGAAATGGTTTTAAATAGGAAACGAACTCGCATTGCAGATTTGACTCCCTTAGAATTTACTTACTTCGCCACAATGATAACAGAACAGACAAGTTTCATAAATATAATAGGATACCATAAAGTAAGGATACCTTAAAAGTAATTATCTGCATTAGTGGTATATTTCATCCCAACTAAATCTGCATTTACAATAAGCTCGCAAAGCATTTAGTCTTCATTCTATGCCAAACAACGTCAAATGTTCTAAGACACCTACCTTACCCGTTTCTCTTATTTAGCAAGTTCTGTGCTCCTACCCAAATCCACCCGACATTCCTGCATCTCCACGCCTCGTCAACATTATTGTGATTCACCTAAGAATCCTGCATTAAATTTTCTTCTTCCTTTCCCCCCTTAGCCTCTAGTTCTCTAGAATTCCCCCTGGGTCATGTTTTAACTTAATACATTGATCAAACAGGAGTTGAACATTAATTATATAATCTGTTGGTTAGGGTTTGAAATATCATAAACACCACTTCTCTTAAACATTAATTTCTTTTATTTGACTATCAATCACATGGACGTGTGCCACACGGTCTATTACATTAGTACTGGGCAAATTGAACTTAGTACAAGTCAGTGAAGAATCTATCATTATTACAGAGTTGGACTACTTATATCAGGGGCTATACCACTCCGTCGTGCTCGCTGCAAGCATTCCGACAAGTTTTCTGGTTTGAAACGGGCTAGCTTGATGAGCTTCTTCCTGCAGTAACAATCAGTGAACTATGATTTCTTCTTCCTTTTAGTCTTCAAGGTTATGAAAAAGTTATGAGCGAGGCTCTCTTTTCTTCGATTAGGTCGGTGTCAATTGGGCGACTTTGAAGCATCGGTGATAATCATTACAGAAATAAGAGAGGGAGAGCGAGATGAACAGAAAGGAAGAGAGAAAAAGAAAGAGAGAGAGGGAGTGAAAGAAAAAAAGACAGAGAAAGAGAAAGAGAGAAAGAGGGAGGGATCATTTTTAAAACGGGGGTCACATTTTTCATTAACGAAACACTTTGAAACTTGGAACACTGGTAGAATGTGTCATATAAAACATCTTTTTCTCTTAGTCTTCTTAAAAAAAAAAGAAATTCCTAAGTTATTCCATGTTAAAGTTGTCGTATTTCTGTAATTTCAACCAATCACTGACGTCCATTCAGCCGATATACATTAAGTGCCGACTACATAAACAAACGATTCTGAAACAATTCTATCGGTGATAGGGTTAGGGTTAGGGTTAGGGTTAGGGTAAGGGTAAAACAGGAAAATTTAAAAAGAAAAAAGCAAAACGAAGCTATGGAAATTAAATACGCTTTACACCGCTTAATCAGCCAAAGGAGTAAATATAAACAACTGAATACTTGTCAGTGATTGGTTGAAATTATCGAAATAAGACAATTTTTTACATGAAATAAATTCGAATACAAAAATATTTTTCTGTTCTATAACACAAAATAGATAAGTATACGAAGTTTGAAAGTCTTTCCGTACCAAAAACACTACGTAAAACATTAATGAAAAATGTGGCCCCCGTTTTAAAAAAGATCCAGAGGGAGAGAGAGAAAAAGGGAGAGAGAGAGAAAGAGGGAGAGCCAGAAAGAGTGAGAGAGAACGAGAAGAGATGGAAGATTTTAAGTTTCTCGTGGATGTTTATGAATAACTGTTTCCATTGCCTTTAAAAGCTGTAGTAAGAGAGGTTTCTTGAATGCGATTATAGAATTGTATTAAATGTCTGGTAAAAGTTTTAAATGAAGGTGCATCGTTTTAGAGTAATTTTGGTGAAACATTCCTGATATCATATAAATCAGAGTATTTGATATCTTTCAGGTAACATAAGAGCTTACGATCTTGATGGACGGGAAAATTAAGTGGTGAGAATAAAATAAAATAAATTCCATTCGTGATTGATTTCTGATTAATTGTAGAGTTGGCGGTAAAGCTAATTAAGTAAAGACAGTATGTTAACATTAAAAGAAAATATAGGTATACCTCAACTGACGTCGTTAATTGATTCCTAGACATGTGACTTAACTCGAAAAGCGACGTAGCACGAACATATATTTTTGAAAACTTTATTAGTTTATATCTGTTTTAATAAATGATTTATATATGTTTTCACGAGTATTTTGATTTTCTACATCAGTGTTAGTGTGCGTTTTTTTTTTTTTTGAAAACGTTTATGCTTTTAAATACGTTCGCTGAGACCGGCGTAAAGTTTCTTTTTCCATTTATGTCTTTTTTAAAAAAAACAACCTAAAGTCGTATGTAGCTCGAAACCACATATGTTAAGGTAGCTCGAAACCACATATGTAGCTCGAACCTACGTAGCTCGAACCTACGTAGCTCGAAACCACATATATTGAGGTGTGCCTGTATTTTGTTTTTAATAAGTTAATCGTACAATTTGTAAGAAAGAACAAACATTTGCTTGAGAATTGGTATAATGCATGTTAAGAAAAGATACAAATATGCGTTTATAGTAT
>NC_068981.1:95504735-95506380 GCF_001194135.2 Octopus bimaculoides
GGTCGATATAATAGGTGCCAGAACGTAGTGGGCTTTTAATCAATGATACTGTAGCGAAATATATGATCTTATGACAATAAGTATACAATATGGAAATTAGTATACTTGCTTCAAAAGGCAATGAGGAACCAAACCAATGATGTGTGGTTACAGTGACTTTATATCAGTTTGAAGTGGAGCACTATTAAAAGACTGAGATAATCTCCTCCTACCAAACACACACATGCATATATATATATATATATATATATATATATATATATATGTATTCTGCACGTGTGTGCACGCATGCGTGTATGGATGATTTATACGTGGTTTATGCACGTATGTATATATATGTGTGTGTGTATGTATGTATGTATGTATGTATGTATAGACAGACAGACAGACAGATAGATAGATAGATAGATAGAGAGATAGATAGATAGATAGATAGATAAATAGATAGATAGATAGATAGATAGATGTTTGTATGTATCTATTTAGTATGTAATCATTATCGCCACGCCACTAAGACATCTATATTCCCTTACAAAACACGTTTTAAAGCAATATTCCCACTTGTTTTCTGTATCGTGACAAGTTACAAAAGAAACTAGAAACTTTGGCTCGGTTAATCATTTGAACTTTTCTAGCGAAAACTGATGTCTGTCGACTTTCCACTGAAAATCTGTTTGCAATGTAGGAGACGAATTCAGTAATATAGCCAACCCACAGGTCGTCATTGTATTTCGTATAAATCAAAACAGTGACGCCTTGTATTATAGCTTCGGGTGATTTGTAAACATATATCACTTGGAGATAGATTTCTCACAGTCTTGAGTAAACTATTTGTCTAGTTCCATAATATCTTAATGTTTCAAAGATTTCGAATAGTTTTTATTTAAACTTGTGTTCGCGTGTTTTTCACTGAAAATAAGTTTGGAGGATTGAGGATAAAAATTAAAGAACAAAAACTAAAAATAAGCTTATGGAGTGTGCAGTTGGGTGATACAATTATGCGAAAAACAATGTTCTCTTCTATGTTCTCAGTCTTCTCGCCTATGAACTGTACAAAGGAGTGATGAGTGACAGGGAATGCAACTCAAAAATGCTATCGTTCTATGCAGACCTGTGTTTGGTTATGTCAAATAAAATGTAAAGAATGAGTTTTGGAGTGGAGATTACTTCATAAGTTCAATATTCATTCTCATATTATCAGATGAGATTGTTGATTCATTTGACTTGCACAGTTTCTTTCTTATTCTGGCACTAAAAAACTGTCTTTTTATCCTATGCCAGTAATAGCGTCCGAGGTACTAGCGAAGTTGAAAGGATGGTGCGCGCCACTCCGGGTGGAATTTTGGGAGGTGGCGCTTCAGATGCGTATTCGATCTGTCAATCCTACCGGTATCCGGACCGGGTGAGTTTTCCCGTGTTGAGTCAAATTAAGCCGCAGGCTCCACTCCTGGTGCAACCATACTCCTAAGGAAACTTGGGGTGGTTTGTGTCAGTAAAAAGGTATATACATACATACACACACACACACACAGACACACACACAGACACACAGACACACACACACACACACACACACACACATACACACACACACACACACGCACACTGAAAATCACGAGTCAGGATTAATCCCAAAACGTCAACT
>NC_068981.1:95506887-95510501 GCF_001194135.2 Octopus bimaculoides
ATATATATATATATATATATATATATATATAAAGACAAAAGCGTTATCTTGTGAGCGTGCTTGAAAAGCGGTCGACCTGGAGCTAAAGGAATAATAACAGAAACAACAACTACAACCAATATCATAAATGTCCAGTAAACTCTGGTAGGTTGCTGGATTACCAGATGTTCTATCTTTCTGTCATTACGTAGTGTATGAATCATGCAGGAAAAGTTATCTCTATCCAGGCCATTTACTCTGGCTTGCCAAGAATTGATTCTCCAGAGCAATGGTTCTCAACCGGGGACCATATGGCCCCTGAGGGTCCATATAAGACTTTTGGGGGTTCCACGCAACAAAATAGTAAATTTGGGATTTTACGGGCCCGAGAAAAAATTTTGCTTTAATTTTGCAATAAACAACTAGGTTCCTTTCTCTAATACATAGTTCAACCTAGACAAGTTAATGTGTGAAAAGCAAAATAAAAATTTTGGAAGTTTCTTTAAATCTAGTTTTTAAACAGCGAATGGCTATGGGGGTCTGCCAGAATAAAATAATAATCAAAGGGGTCCTTGCTTGAGAGTATACCTTCTTGCCAGAAACATAGTACCACATAACAACCAGGGGTGGTGCTAGCTGGTGCGGGGCCCAATTAGAGAATTGTCAGTGGGGCCCTCTACTCTACAAGACTGAAGATTTGATGTTTTATGCTTTGTGTAGTAAGCCAGTGCAGCCAAAAAGCATTGAGGACTTGAGGCTTCACCATTAGCCATAATGATATACTAAAGATTCATCATAGCCTCCTCACTGTGCACGGGACCCTCTTTGTTGCGGAGCCCAATTTGAACAAGTCTGTCTAATTGGCTTAAACTCGACCCTGATGGCAACATTTACACTGAGTAGTATACATCCTACTCTTAATATTCGTCATGCTGTTGTTGTTGTTGGCACTCCGTTGCTTACGACGTCGAGGGTTCCAGTTGATCCGATAAACAGAACAGCCTTAACGTAGTTCTCGGAGATATTCAGCGTGACACAGTGTGACAAGGCTGACCCTTTGAATTACAGGCACAACAGAGACAGGAAGAAAGAGTGAGAGAAAGTTGTGATGGAAGCAGGGTTCGCCACCATCCCCTGCTGGAGCCTCGTGGAGCTTTAGGTGTTTTCGCTCAATAAACACTCAAAACGCCCGGTCTGGGAATCGAAACCGCGATCCTATGACCGCGAGTCCGCTGCCCTAACCACTAGGCCATTGCGCCTCCACATTCGTCATGCAGTTATCCTGTAAACATATCTTATGCAAGATTAAAGTTGGAAATATCGTATTATGCATGCTGCCTGTCCCACATGTATTTTCTTAAATAATTACAAAGAAAATCATTAACAAATCTTCGAAAGTGCCTCTTAAAGTTATATCTACTTGTAATAGATTACATTGGTATTACACCTCGTATCATTTTATGATGAAATCTAAAATATCAAAGTTGTGTCGCTGTTGGAGAGAGTGTGGGGAAAGAAGGGTGAACGTCCCAATGGAATTCGACTTCATAACCAGCCACGATAAAGTTGAAATGATAAATTACGCGCACGCTCCTACGCACGTACACACCCACGCACGTACACATCTGAACAATACACGCGCGCGCCTGTCTAAGCGTCTGCGTGTATGTGTATGTGTGTGTGAGTGCGCGCACGTGCATTCGCGCACAAAGTATATACACGACCATATACACATGAACACACAACCATGGATACACATAAACACACAAACCTATACATATATATATAGTGCATACAAATATTGATATATGTGTGTGTGTGCGTGTGTGTGTGCGTGTGTGCGTGTGTGTGCGTGTGTGTGTGTGCGTGTGTGTGTAGTACACATAAATATAGACATGAACACACAAACCTATATATATATATATATATATGTGTGTGTGTGTGTGTGTGTGTGTGTGTGTGTGTGTGTGCGTGTGTGTGTGTAGTACACATAAATATAGACTCACGCACACATATGTACACAAATACACACACACACGTTAAAAAGCATGTGTATGTGTGTGTGTGTGCGTGCTTGCGTGCTTGCGTGCATGAGTGTGGACGTGCGTGCGTGTGTGTGTCTGTGTTTGTGTGTGTATGTTTTCAGTTTTAGGTATAACATCGGTTCTGTATATAACAGAATCTTTCCTTCAAAAAGACTATTCAAAGAATTTATTACATCTTTAAAAATTGTTAATTTTCAACATATCGCTCCTAATTATTATACAAAGCATAAAGACATTTCTAAAGGTCTAGAAATATGCACTGTAGCACGCCTTCAGTCAAATCCTGAATTACATTAGTTTCTCTGACCAATAACACTTCTGCAGAATTATATTTATTTGCATTAGATGTCCTGGTTACATGCTGCCTTGAAATATTATTGAAGTAGTAATCCTTGCTCCCACAGGTACAAGGCTTGAAATGTTGGGAGAGAGGGTGGAAAGTCGATTACATCGACACCACTTCTTCATCGGTACTTAAATTATCGACCTCGAAAAGGGTGAAAAGCAAAGTCAACCTCGGCGGGATTAGAACTCAAAACGTAAAGACGGACGAAATGCCGCTAAGCATTTTCCCCGGCGTGCTAACGATTCTGCCAGCTCACCGCCTTGTTTGAAGTAATAATAATTTTAAAAAATAATTATAAAGTTTTTTTCTTTTTTCTTAATACCGACGATAATGTAGGTGCATCAGCTTCCAAAATGCTTTTTCTAGATTAGTTCTTACATAAATAGTATTAATATCATGAAAACGTAAAAAAATTAATATTGAATTGAAAATTGTGGAATGACTTCATAATAATCATGCATACGCGCCACCATATATTTACAAATACACTCATAAATACACATATATTGTGAATGTGAATATATATAAATGCGTGTGTGTATATGTGTGCGTGCGTTTGTGTGTGAGATATATATGTGTGTGTGTGTGTGTGTGTGTGTGTGTATAATAATGTGGGTGGCTTATTAGCAATTTAAATTTGTCTTTATTTTATATATATATATAAGTACGTATGTATGTATGTATGCATGTATGTATGTATGTATGTATGTATGTATGTATGTATGTATGTATGTATGTGTGCATGTGTGCATGTGTGTGTGTGTGTGTATTATAGTGGCTTCATGATTCGAAGATTGTGGTTTCGGTTCTTGGACCGGGCGAAGCGTTGCGTTTTTGAGCTTAAAAAATTCATTTCACATTGCTCCAGTCCACTCAGCTGGCAAAAATGAGTAATCCTCCGAGAGACCTGTTCAGGGGTAAAAAATATATATATACGCATGGAAAACGGCGTCGATGTCACACGGAAAGGAACTTTATTCCGTCTACCAGATCCAGTCACAAGGCTTTGGCAAGCCCGAGGTTATAGTAGAAAATACTCGCCCAAGGTGCCACGCAATGGGATTGAACCCGGAACCATGTTGTTGGGAAGCAAGCTTCTCACTACACTGCCACTCCTGCGCCTATATATATATATATGTATGTGTGTGTGTGTGTGTGTGCGTGTGTGTGTGTGTGTTTGTGTGTGTGTGTGTGTTTTGTGTGTGTGTGTGTGTGTGTGTGTATTTATGTGTCTGTGTTTGTCT
>NC_068981.1:95510894-95514383 GCF_001194135.2 Octopus bimaculoides
ATGCGTACATATATATATTTATATACATACATACATGAGTGTGTGTGTAAACACACATGTATATATATGTATACATGTGTACATATGCATGTGTACAGAAATACGTATTATCACACACACTCACACACACACACACACACACACACACACACACGTAAACTGAATCTCCCATCTTCTATATTCAGCAGGGATGGGGGAGATTTGATGAAAAAGGGAAGAGAAGTGAAGAATAGGAGAATGAAATAAAAATGTTAAAATTTCATTCCCTCGCTTCCTTCTTGGGAATGGGTGGAGATTATTTCACGTATAATCGGAATACAAATGAGGGGTTTTCTCCCTTCTAAACATTCTATCTCTGTTCCTTTACCATTTATACTGAATAAGTTTTCTGTCCACAGATATTAAAAAGCAAACGACGGCTGTTCTTTGGGAATTAAAACTTACCACGGTGAAGATTAAACTGAAAAGTAGCAGCAATGACACAAGCCAAATTGCATATACTATACTTTGCCATGTTATATCTGTTATTCTTCGTTTCCAAAGGTAAGTGAAAAAAAAAAAATACCCACACATATAAATAGATATGCGTGTATGTATGTATGTATGTATGTATGTATGTACGTATGTATGTATGTGTGTATTTATGTATGCACGTATGTGTGTGCGTGCATGTATGTATGTATGCATGTATATGTGTGTGTGTGTATGTGTATATATATATATATATATATATATATATATGTGTGTGTGTGTGTATGTATGTGCATATGTATATGTATATATATATATAGATATATGTATATGTATGTGTATATGTATATGTATATATATATATATATATATATATATATATATATATATACACACACACACTATAGAAAGACAGAAGTGACTAAACAGAACAGGAGGAGACACGTGGGACGGAAAGTCGCTGAAGAGCTCTCACAGGATGTGTGATAGGACATCAAATAAGAACAATAATAAACAAGTGAAGAACGAATATATTGTACGTGTGTTTATTTGGCAAAAAGGAAAAAAAAATTAAATGGACCATCCCGAAATTTAACAATATATGAATATGCATATATTAATGCTTGTTTTTATGTCATGCATATGTATGTCCAGTATATATACAGACATATATACATATGTGTAAATATCTGCGTGTGCGCTGGTGCGTGCGAGTGTGTATGGGCATTGATATTAATCTAAATGCTTTTGTTTTTAATTCCAAGTTTTCCCTTTTTATTTATATGATTGATAATCCTTTCTACTATAAGCACAGGGCATGGAATTTGTGGGGAGGGGGACAGTTGAGTACGTCAACGCCAGTACCCAACTGGTAATTATTTCATCGACCCCGAAAAGATGAAAGGCAAAGTCGACCCCGGCGGGATTTGAACTCAGAACGTTGCGACGGGTTGCAATACTGTTAAACATTTCGCCTGGCGTGCTAACGATTCTGCCAGCTCGCCGATAATAAGCGTGTTGTATTGGCGGTATTTAAATTGCATGAATAGATAGAATGCACGCACGCACGTACACGCACGCACACGTACACACACACACACACACACACACACACGTGTACATTTATGCATATACATAAATATATTTAACAACGGGCACCCCGTGGATTACGAGGACGGGGCTTCCAGTTGATCTGATCAGCGGAACAGCTTGCTCGTAAAATTAAGGTGCAAGTGGGTGAGTACACCACTGACATGTGTGTACCCTTAACATAGTTCTTAGGGAGATTCACTGTGACAGAGTGTGACAAGGCCAGCTCTTTGAATTACAGATACAACTCAGTTTTGCCAGCTGAATACACACACACACACACACACACACACACACACACACACACACACACACACATACATGCATACATTCATACTTACAAGTGTGCGTGCATGTATGCACGTGTGTGTGTATGTGTATGCGCGTGTGCGTCCGTATGTGTGTGTGTGTTAATGGACATAAACAAATGTAAAGAGAACATTCTCTCGCACATATACGTACACAGAAAGACATATTCATACGCCCATATACATGCACACTCACACACACACACATACGCGCGCATTTTGCTTTCTCAGTTTTCTTACAGTTTTGTAATAACATCTTTTATTCACAAGGCATTGATCAAGATCGATCAAAGACTGCAACAAAAACACTGTCGAAGATGCGATGCGATGGGACGGCAACTGAAAGCAAGTGGTTGTGAAATGAGCTTCATTGGCACACATTTATAAACAAATATCCATATATGCATTTGGAAGAAATCGATAGATAGACAGATAGATAGATAGATAGATAGATAGATAGATAGATAGATAGATCAAGGTGTATAGGGGGAGATGGAGAGGGAAAGAGGAAGGGATTCTGTTGGCATTAAGTAATGTGTTGCTTGAAACTAATTAACGGTCACGGAAGCAAACGTCGTACCACACACCTATGCCTGTACTTATATATATATATATATATAAACAAATAGTAAATGAGTATATGCATATATACGTACAGGTATGTGCATACCGACATCCACCTGTATGCAAACAAACGTAGACAAGAACACACGAGCCACATAGAGAACATTCTACTTCATCAGCTACCCACGTTTTAACACCGGCGTTTCGACGAGCTTGGGCAGGACGCTCGTCCCATGGATCGCAGATTAAATTTGTATACGCAAATTAAATCTAGCCATGGAGGAATGTAGTGGCGGACAAAAAACAAGACAGGAAAACAAACAGAAAAGGCTTTACGGCCAGACGAGAAAAATTATGTGTGTATGAACGCGATGAGGCACGAAATATTAGTGTTCCAATTATATGTGTCTATTTATATGTGTCCCAACTTTATGTCCCAATTATATGTCTTTTAGTTCTGTAGTTTCTTGATGCATGCTGTTATTATTTCTATATGTCACTGATTATTCGACGTGTCGAATTTTGTGAGAAAATGCTGGCAGAGGCCAGACATTCCAGAATTTTTTATCGACTCATTTTCTCTGATGAAGTGACCTTCCATGTTTCCGGTCACGTCGACCGCCATAACTGCTTCTGTTATTCAGAAGATAATCCTGGAATGGTTTGAGAAAAGTACGTCAATTCACCTTCTCTTGTCTTCAGGAATTTGTGCATTCCATATTCAACGATAGACAATGACTGGTGATCGTTACCTAGCGTTGTGTGAAAACATCATCTGGCCGTATTTTCGATACTGTCATTCCAAAATCTTTGTGCAAGATGGAGCACCTCCTCATTAAGACACACGTATAAGAAACTTACTCGATCAGCACTTACGAAATCGTTAAAATTTTCAAAAACTCAAGTTGGAACACTAATTTTGGCCCACCCAAAGGGTGGTAAGAAGCTTGATTCCCAACCACATAATTCCGGGTGTCTTCTACTATAGCCTCGGGCCGACCAAAGCCTTGCGAATGGATTTGGTAGACGGGAACTGAAGGAAGCTCGTCGTATATAT
>NC_068981.1:95515360-95518168 GCF_001194135.2 Octopus bimaculoides
TATATATATACATATGTATATATATATATACATGCATACATACATACATACATACGAACATACAATACACAGGTGCGCGCACACGCACATGCGCATTCACATGCATACAAACATTTATATTTCGCCTTTATCAGCATAAAGAATTCAATTGATAGTGACACATAAATACCCTACACCACTCGATTATATGGGGAAATAATGAAACAAAGGAAAGGCTTCCAACATTACGTAGAAAATATTAGATAAGACTAGGATAACGAGCTCACAGAATTGTTAGCACGCCGAGCAAAACGCTTAGCAGCATTTCGTTTGTCTTTACGTTCTGAATTCAAATTCTGCCGATAAAATAAGTACCAGGGTCGATAAAATAAGTACCAATTGAGTGCTGGGGGCGATGTATTCGACTCCGAACTTGCTGGCCTTGTGCCAAAATTTGAAACCAATATTAGGTAATGTATTTAGCAATGGATCGAGGCGTGATCTCTCTCGTTGAGAAAAACTTTACATCATTCACCATCTCCTCGAATTCTAAATAAAAAGGAACGAATTCCGACTAATGACATATTCCTACATTATTTCTCAGGTATCTCAAAACGCAGTGATAGTCATTTCCACTATTAACAATGATTTTTCCCTCAAGAAAAAGATAGGCTTATTGCCAGGATATTAATTATGCAAATTACCTTGGTCATACATATGTTCTACTCTTTTTGTATATATGCCTGGCTCCTTGACAACTAGGGATAAATTTGGACAGTTATCGTCTGGGTGATACCTGTTAAGACAGGAACACGTGTCCACGACTGTCCTCATATCTCCAGGCAATAAACCTGTTCTTTTCCTTAATGTCATGTCAACTTTGGAGAATTATTGATCCATGAGATCATCTCCCCTCCGTATACGGAACTGGTCTTAATTGTCGTTTAGTAATTATGATACATTCACTAGAGGTGGAACTACTGTTGAATGATATTTGACATACCTACATTTGTCTTATGTTTTTCAAATACATGCCACCGGCCACTCTGAGTTTATTTTCCTTGGCTCATTTTGTGTGTGTGTGTGTGTGTGTGTGTGTGCGCGCGAGTGAAAATGATGAGTATTGCACACATTACAAGTTTTACTTAGTGATAACTGACATAAATCAACGCGTATTTCTTATACAACTTTGCCAACATTTTTAGTTGCAGGAATCCGCTGTGTTCAGTGCAGTTCTCTGAAGAATACTCTCTGTGTATCGGGTAAAGTTCCACCTAGTCAATGTACATCGATAGACTCTGGTGCAAACTTCTGCGTCAGGTACATCGGGAAGTTAGAAACAGGTAAGGTCATATTCTTTTCTATCGTTGTTTACAAAAGTTTGACTAATTAACTAATAGGCATCTATAACATTCCTTGCAGTACATTCTTTCATGTATAAATTTCTGAAACGTATCTCATTGAAAACAGATATATTATGTTGGATGCAGTGGGTTAAATGACAGAAATCCTACTGGGATGACACAAATAAATGACAGAAATCCTCGCTGGGAGTCATTTGTCTGCTGCTAGGAAATTGCCTTTGCTCTTCATGGAATGTCATGCGTTTTTAGAAGGTCATTTTTGTTTGTCCGGTATAATTTGTTCCATATCTTGAATTGGGTATTAAATGTTGTTTTAATTAATCAATTATATTTCCATTTAATGAATCTTAATTTCGTACGTATTATTCCTACTATTAATCGCAGAAAATGAATATTTCACTTATTTCTCTTGTTAATATCAACAACAATCCCTTATTACTTTCATCTTCACCATCAGCTTCTATTATGAGATTACTGCAAAGCTAACAGCAAATAGTTATGAAATCAAAAAATTATGAGATATTTTTTTTTTAAATCACGATTGTCGGGATGGCTGAGTGGTCTAAGGTGCCAGACCCTTAAAAAGAGAGACACCACTTGATTACATCAACATTACATTTCACCCTAAAAATTTAATCATAAAGATTTCAGTGCATTTTTCTCGTGTGTGTGTGTGTGTGTGTGTGTGTGTGTGTGTGTGTGTGTGTGTGTGTGTGTGTGTGTGTGTGTGTGTGTGTGTGCGTGTGCTCATGCGTGTGTGCTTCTGTCTGTCTGTCTGTCTGTCTGTATGTATGCATGTATGTATGTGGGCATATAATTATGAATATATGTATACCTACAGAGTGTTCAAGCTGGTCGCTAAAAAAGCGACAAGACTTTTTAACTTGAGAGAGTTCCTGGTGTTTGTGAAAATATGGTTTAAGTTGATGTGTTGGTTGAGCTGTGGATGCAGACACCCAAGCGTGTGGATCAATTCATCTAAAGAATCTCAAATTGAGAATCTTTGAAGTGTCTTGCAGATATTCACTGTGCCGCTAATAAATTGGATTTGGAGAAGTTGCGTTAATTTCTTTTGCTCTTTCGTCGAAGAAACTAGTATTTCTAAGATTTTGTGTAAATTTGTGGGTACATAGCCTAATGCAGTGGAGGCGCAATGGCCCAGTGGTTAGGGCAGCGGACTCGCGGTCATAGGATCGCGGTTTCGATTCCCAGACCGGGCGTTGTGAGTGTTTATTGAGCGAAAACACCTAAAGCTCCACGAGGCTCCGGCAGCGGATGGCGGCGAACTCTGCTGTACTCTTTCACCACAACTTTCTCTCACTCTTACATCCTGTTTCTGTTGTGCCTGTAATTCAAAGGGTCAGCCTTGTCACACTGTGTCACGCTGAATATCCCCGAGAACTACGTTAAGGGTACACGTGTCTGTGGAGTGCTCAGCCACTTGCACGTTAATTTCACGAGCAGG
>NC_068981.1:95518604-95523839 GCF_001194135.2 Octopus bimaculoides
CGACACTTTTGAGAGAGCACGTATCCAGCATGAAGAACTTAAGCGAGCTGCGCGAAAGCGCACAGCTCGTATAGTGAATGGGGAAAGCTTGGTCTGCAATGTTTGCAGTCGTGTATGCTTATCAAGAGCAGGGCTCATTAGCCACCAACGGAGCCGCAAATGCAAAATATAAGTTAGTCCTAGAGCGCACAATGTTCCTGAAGGTTGGCAATGGTCTTCCTCGGTCACGAGTGGACGGCCATCATCATCATCAATTATGTATGTATGTATGTATGTATGTATGTATGTATGTATGTATGTATGTATGTATGTATGCATACTTATAGCCACAGGCGTGGCTGTGTGGTCAAGAAACTTGCTTGGTCTTGAGTTCAGTTCCACTGCACATCACTCTGGGAAAGTGTTTCTACTATTTGCCTCGGGGCGACTAGGGCTCTGTTAGTGGACTTGGTTGGCGGAAACTCAAAGAAACCCATCGTGTATATATATGTGTGCATCTATTTGTGTGTATTTTTGTGTTAGTGTTTGTCTCCACCACAGCTTGACGAAACGGTTTTTGTTGGCTCGAGGTTATAGTAGAAGACACTTGCCCAAGGTGCCACGCAAAGGGACTGAACCCGGAACCATGTGGCTGGGAAGCAAGCTTCTTACCACACAGTCACGCCTGCGCCTGTAAGATACATATATGCGCGCATGTGTGTGTATTCATATATGAATACACATACATGCACACAGAAAGACACACAGACACAGACAAACACACACACACACACACACACACACACACACACACACACACACACACACACTTATATATAAAGCTGGCAGAGGAGAAAAAGTGGTACCTTTTAACATTTTCGTGAATTCTGATATTGGTTGATGGAAGGGAGGAAGTCATCTCCAGTCATACACCTGGCCTGAATGTTTGCAACACAATGAACTCTGTTGAATACTCCTAAGAGCCAGATGGCGATGTTAAGCCGCGCGTTAATGAGATAAGAGATGGTGCGTAGTTACGAAATCTATGTGTCTACTGTATGTATGTAAAAAGTCGTTTATTGATGTGTAAATTTATTAAATACATCAATGACGTTTTCTTGAAAAAAAAACATGAAAAAATATTTTTATATATGTATTATATATGTATTTTTTAAATGTACTAGAATAGGTGATGTTTAGAGTAAGTTACTCGAATATTATCATGATTTTTTAAGACGACGTTTTATTTTAAAATATGTTATTTCAAGATGCCGCTTGTGATGTATCTATATGGAATTTTAATTCTGTTTGTCTTTCAATGATTTAGTATAAAATTTTCATACGAGATTTTAAAGACTATATAAACAACCTAGCAGCAATAGCGAATGGTAATATATATATATATTGAACATCTATGGTGCATTTTAGAAAAAGAAGTAAGGAGTCAGTATCCTCCACCATCATCACTACAAGAACTGAAGACTGTCTTAGCTGAAGAATGGACAAAAATTCCTTTGCAAGCAATTCAAACTTTGTACAAGTTTGTACCTCGTAGAATTCAAGCTGTAATTACTGGCAAAGGCGGTCCCACCACATATTAAAATGAATTTGTTTGAAATTTTGAGGTGTTTCCATTATTTTGTCCAACCCCTGTATATATACGACGGGCTTCTTTCAGTTTCCGTCTACCAAATCCATTCACAAAGCTTTTGTCAGGCCGAGGCTTTAGTAGAAGACACTTACTCAATGTGACACCCAGTGGGACTGAACCCGGAACAATGTGGTTGGTAAGCAAGTTCCTTGCCACACAGCCATATATATATTCTGTAAATAATAATTATAAGCCTTAAGCTCTTATAAGCTTTCACCGTATATTCGCTATAGAAAATAGTCTCATATTCTATAGCAAATACACGGTGAACGCTTACAGCCTTAAAGCTTATAATTATTATTTACAGAATTTTCAGGTGTCACCGTTTCTTAACTTAGCGCTGAACATATATCATCATCATTATCATCATCGTCATTTAACGTCCGCTTTCCATGCTGGCATGGATTGGACGTTTTGACTGAGGGCTGGCAAGCCAGGAAGCTGCACAACGATCCAATCTGAACTGGCAAAGTTTCTACAGCTGGATGTCCTTCCTAGTACCAACCACTCCGAGAGTATAGTGTATGCTTTTTACATGCCACCGGCACGACGGCCAGTCAGGCGTTAATGGCATCGACCACGTTTGAATGATGCATTTTATGTGCCACCGGCACGGGGGCCAGTCAGGCGGCACTGACAACGATCACGCTCGAATGATGCTTTTTACGTGCCACAGGCACAAGACCAGTCAGGCGGCACTGGCATCGACAACGCTCGAATGGTGCATTTTACGTCCCACTGGCACGGGTGCCAAATAGGCGGTATTGTCATCGGCCACGATAATGACTTCACTTGAGTCAACAGGTCTTCGCAAGCGCAGTTTATTGCCCAATGATTGAAGGGTACTCTTAAATGGGCCGGTTATGCTGCACTGGCGCAGGCCACGGTTATGGTCTCACTTGGTTTGCCGGGTCTTCTCATGCACAGCATATCTCCAAAGGTCTCGGTCACTTGTCATCACCTCCGTGAGGCCCAACATTCGAAAGTCGTGCTTCACCACCTCATCCCCGGTCTTCCTGGGTCTACCCCTTTCACAGGTTCCCTCTATTACTAGGGTGTGACACTTTTTCACACAGCTGTCCTCATCCATACTAGCGCAGTCGTCTCACTTGCACACCACATCTGATGCTTCTTATGTCCAACTTTCTCACAGGGCGCTTCATTTCTTGCAAGCTTATGCATTTCCTCAGCATGTTTCACTGCCATGTAGCATGGTTGTTCTCACACATGCGTCATACAGCCTACCTTTTACTCTGAGCGAGAAGCACTTTGTCACTAGCAGAAGTAGGAACTCTCTGAACTTTGTCCAGGCTATTCTTATTCTAGCAGCTACACTCTCAGAGCATCCACCCCCGCTACTAACTTGGTCACCATGGTAACGGAAGCTATCAACTACTTCTAGTTTTTCCCCTTGGCGTGTGACGGAACCTGTTTTCTGCACATTTTCAGTGTTTATTGCTTCTGAGCATTTGCCACACACAAAAACTATCTTCCCAGTTAGCCTTCTTTTGATATTGCTGCACCTCTTATGTGTCCATAGCTTACACCGGGTACATCTTATGGAGTTTCTACCTAGGCCTTTTCTACAACTCGAGCAGGGCCATCTACCTGAAGGGATTTGTGATTTGTCTGCCTTCCTACTTATTAAGACTTTGGTTTTTGCTAGATTGACTCTAAGCCCCTTCGGTTCTAGACCTTGCTTCCATAGCTGAAACTTCTCCTCTAGTTTTGATAGTGACTCAGCTACTAGAGCAAGGTCATCAGCATAGAGGAGCTCTCAGGGGCATCTGTCTTGAATTCCTCTGTTATTGCCTGGAGGACTATGATGAATAAGAAGGGGCTGAGGACTGATTCTTGGTGGACCCCTACCCTACTCGGAATTCTTCACTTTACTCGTTGCCAACCCTCACCTTACTGATAGCATCCCTGTACATGGCTTGCACAGCTATCACAACCACTCATCTATCTCCAGTTTCCGCATTGACCACCAGATAAGGGATCGGGGGGACCCTATCAAAGGCTTTCTCCACGTCAGCGAAGGCCAGGTACCGAAGTTTATCTTTCGCTGGGTATTTCTCCTGCAGCTGTCTTACCAGAAATATAGCATCAGTGGTGCTCTTCCCTGGTACAAAACCAAACTGCAACTCGTCTAAACTGACTCTCTCCCTAATTAGTTGGGCTATGACCCTCTCCGTGACTTTCATTACCTGATCCAACAACTTGATACCTCTGTAATTATCTAATGCATCACCTTTACCTTTGTAGCAGTTGACTGTAGTGCTGCTACACCAGTCAATGGGCATGATTCTTTCATGTATCATCTGATTGGCTATACGGGTGACTAGACTATAGTCGACACTGCCAGATATTTTGAGCATCTCTGCGGTGATTCCTGATGGGTCGGGGGCTTTCCTTGTCTTCATACCCTTAATTGCTTTATCTACCAAGGTACTGTTAATTCGGATAGCTGGTCCCTGTGTTGGGTCGACATTCGGCAGACTCTCTTTCTCCCATTCATTCTCTTCATTTAGCAACCTTTCATAGAGGCGTCTCCAAGTATCTCTCTTTGCAGCCTCATTAAATGCAAGTGAGCCATCATCCATGCGGTCACATTGCTCTCCTATGACATCACGATTCTCTCTCACACACTGTCTTGCAATACGAAAGACTTCAAGTGTTTGGTCCTCACGACGCAGAACATTAGCAAATTTTTTCTTATCTGCTTCCCCTCTGGCAATCTGATACAATTCCCTGCTACCACCGTTCTTCCAGTCTTTCTATGCCTGTTTCTTTTCTCTAATGGCCCTGTCAATTACATTGTTCCACTACCACGTTACTTTGGGTCGAGAGGGGACTTTGCACCATCCACAGATCTGGTCAGTAGCCCTCAACAGGTTGTCCTGTAGGAACCTCCAGTTGTCTTTCACACCATGTGATGCTATATCCCCCTCTATTTCGTCAAAAGCTTCGAGTAATACCTCTCTAAATCTCTGTCCATTCGCAGGATCTTTAAGCTTCCAGACACTTCTTCTCCATGCTGGTCGTCTTCTGGGCATCCATTTAGTCCTGATCCTCAAGTCACTAACGACTAATCTATGTTGTGGGGTGCATTCTTCACCTGGGAAGGTTTTGGCATTTATAAGTAGCCATCTTTCCCGTTTCCTGGTGAAGATGTAATCAATTTGACTAATGTGTCCACCAGATCGGTAGGTGAATAGGTGATTGGCAAGTTTCTTGAAATTAGTATTACAAACCATAAGAACTCCAGCAGCCTGGTCCCCTCCTCAATGGGGGAACCAAAACCATAGCCCCCATGTACGCCATGGAAGCCCTCTGCATGTTGTGCAACATGCCCATTGAAGTCGCCAGCCACAGAGAGAAGGTCCCTGTCATTTATCGACGAGATAGTCTGTAAGAGGATGTCATAAAATCGATCTTTCTGTTCATCAGGTAGCCCTGGCTGAGGGGCATAAGCCTAGATAATGGTTGCCAACCCATGTTGCAGTACTAATCTAATCTTAAGCATGCTGTCACAGACTCTAACTACCTCGATTACCTTATCATCCCATTTTTCCGCAAGAAGTATACCCATGCCACCCCCCCCC
>NC_068981.1:95524517-95526274 GCF_001194135.2 Octopus bimaculoides
AGATAACTATGACAAAATTAGATAAATGAATGAATAAATGACAATAATATGCTCATTTATTATTGTCATTTATTCATTCATTTATCTAAATTTGTCATAGTTTGGCTGACCGAAAACTGTTGGTTATAGCTCCAGTTAAGAATTCAAATACCCAATTCTATCTCATTATTATCATTAATATTTTCTCACACCGGCAGCTTGAGCTTTTTGCTGTTTCCTGGTGTGCCTGCCCTTTCCACCCCACAACCTGTACCGGAAGTCTCTGTCCACTGACCTCTATCGGATGTCTCTCCCATGAATACCTCCAATGGTTTAATGTTCCCCCATCTCTACTTAAGGTTTATCTCCTATGTAATGTAGTGATTATGTAACGCATAAAACGATGGTGTGGTGTATGCAGGTTAATGGCTATTATATGTTTATGAGTTCTGGAAAATGCAAGCTTTCTTTTCAGGTACATGACACTGCTGCCCCCATCCCAGGGTCTCACGGGTTCACACCTCCCACACCCTCAGGGTTGGCACACTCAATGTGGGCACACTGAAAGGTAGGTCTGGTGAGATTGTTGAGATGCTTGAACGGAGACGTGTAGATTTGTGCTGCACCCAAGAAGTAAGGTGGAGAGGAAGTTCTGTTAGGTTCCTCACAGGCAAAGAACATGGGTCGATTTCTTCGATTAAAACCTTTTAAGGCGGTGCTCCAACATGGCCGCAGTCAAATGACTGAAACAAGTAAAAGAATAAAAAAATATAATAGTAGTAGTAGTAATAGTAGTAGTAGTAGTAGTAGTAACAAACAA
The DNA here is from genome assembly GCF_001194135.2 of Octopus bimaculoides. Classification (NCBI taxonomy): domain Eukaryota; kingdom Metazoa; phylum Mollusca; class Cephalopoda; order Octopoda; family Octopodidae; genus Octopus; species Octopus bimaculoides. The sequence goes on from NC_068981.1 coordinate 95,525,317, forward strand.
AAGAAATAATATAGTACTCAATACTATAAAGCAAAGTGTTAATTTAATTTGGTCGGCTGAAATCAGCACTGATAATTACTGATAACAATTTATTTGCATGAAAATCACATTATTCTTTCAATATGGTGGATTTTCATGTATGTATGTGTTTCTGTATGAGCATGTATGTGTGAGAAATAGTTGAACGGATGGCATTACATTTTGGGGTGATCCAAAACGATTTTGAAAAATTCCCTTAGAAAATTGTTTTGTTATTATTGTTGTGACTGTTTTTTATTTTATTTTATTTTATTTTATTTTGTGTGTAGTAGCTACTGCTAGTTAGTTCTAGAAGTACTTTTGCTGATATAGTTTCAGAATAGAGTTTCTAACCGTACTGATATAGCTATAAGTACAGCTAGAACTATTAGAGCTAGTTATAGGAATAGTGTTAAGCAGAAAACATGTTCTCAGTGGTAATTAAGATAATGAACTGATAGAATCGGTAGACTCTCGGACAAAATATTATGTTTTATTCTTCCCTTTACATTCTCACTTCAAATCCCATCGCAGTCAATTTTGTCTTTCATCACCGTAGAGTCGATAAAATAAAGTACCGGTACAGTACTGGTTGTTGATATAATTGAACGAAGCTTTTTTTCATATTTCTGGCCTTTTGCCTACATAACAAATCTCTATTTAATTTTTCTTCTTAGTGCTAATGTCCTCGGGAAATTCTCGAGGGCAGCAATCTCTTATACTTCTCTCCCTAAAAAAACAAAACAAAAAAAAACAGGGTTCAAGCAACCAGACCTGCTCATAAAAAATCAGTAGTCAAACTATTCTCATATTTCCTAAACGTCATGATTCAAAGCAATTGATAAATATCGATGTTTTTCTAGTTACTCATCTCAATAATAATAATAATAATAATAATAATAATAATAATAATAATAATAATAATAATAATAATAATAAT
>NC_068981.1:95526786-95529254 GCF_001194135.2 Octopus bimaculoides
TCTCTCTCTCTCTCTCTCTCTCTCTTTCTCTCTCTCTCTCTCTCTCCATCTCTTTCTTTCTTTCTTTCTTTCTTTCTTTCTTTCTTTCTTTCTTTCTTTCTTTCTTTCTTTCAAGTAAATTAGATTACAACAAATCACAATTTCAGTTATTTTACTAAGTTCTAAATTCGATGATTTTATAACGGAATTTTAATTACTGTAGAGTTTCCCCTTCTGTGTATGTTTATGTGTGCGTGTGCATACCTGTTTGTGCGTCCGTACACGTGTCTACGAAATGAACAAAGATTACACGTTTTAACTACGCTTTTGTTTGTCCTGGAGTCCGTACATGTGAACTTGTTTGAAAGTAATAATGGGCAAACTGTGGGCCTTTCTGAATGACCCTCTAAACGATAAGTTACCTTGAATCTTTTTAGTAGTGTGGCCCGTCCGATGATTAGCCATGTCTCATGCAGTCCGCTTCTCGAAGGAGGTTTCTTATGCATGAAACAAGTTAATCTTAGCAGCATAGCTCATCGGTAGTCATCTGTCGTGCAATGGAGTTGGCACTCCATCGCTTACGACGTGAAATTAGAGTGCAAGTGGCTGAGCACTCCACAGCCACGTGTACCCTTAACGTAGTTCTCGGGGATATTCAGCGTGACACAGTGTGACAAGGCTGACCCTTTGAATTACAAGCACAACAGAAACAGGAAGTAAGAGTGAGAGAAAGTTGTGGTGGAAGAGTACAGCAGGGTTCGCCACCATCCCCTGCCGGAGCCTCGTGGAGCTTTAGATGTTTTCGCTCAATAAACACTCACAACGTCAGGTCTGGGAATCGAAACCGCGATCCTATGACCGCAAGTCCGCTACCCTAACCACTGGGCCATTGCGCCTCCACCATACAATGGAGTAGATCTTTGAAAATTCTGAAAAATAAATTTATGCATCCGCTTACATTCTTTGAAATAATGATTCCGTTTTCTCTGCTCAAGCCCACACTAATGCCATTAAAAGACCATTTCATTTTGCAGAGTAGGAACAAGTCCACCAAGTCGCTTCCATTAGAACTCTCTATGAGACATAAATATTGCTCATCTCATCCTTCTTAACGTAGCAATTATCCTTGTATTTAAAAGAATACGAGTAAGCCCACAGCTAACACTAAGTAATTACATAAGCAAATTTAGCCTAAATGTAAGAAATTCATTGCTTACATAGCATCATCAGAGACGTCAATTACTCTAAATGCGGGCTGTTTATTTGACATATCATCAGAAAAAAATAATAAAAATATTTACTCGTGCAATCAGAACAATGAGTTATCTGATCAATAACACGGTTGGATATGGATATGCAATATTAATAGCTGTCTGTGCACCAACGAACGTTTATACTTATTACAGTAATTTAATATATGTAATATTTGTTGTTACGGTTTTATCTATTAATGTGCCTAAGGCTCACGATGCTTTTTGGATGTATTAAAACACAAAGGCAATAAACTGAAGTAAATCGAAATTAAGTGAAATTATCTTATAAGCCTATGCGCATGTCAAATAAATATACGCGCATGCGCTAGCATTTTGGATATAAAGAATGTTATAAATGATTACAAACCATTGATCTCTTTCCGACGTTAAATCTCCTTCCTACGTTAGATCTCTTAAGGTCTTTAGTTTAGATATTGATATCTCTAATTTACAATGTCTTCATATTCTAGCACAAGAAATAACTCTAATTCAGGTTTTACGGTATTGTAAATAATTGCAGTTAAAGGAAAGTCTGAGTGACAATTAACAGACGTTATTGCTAGTTATATGGCATAAATGATTCCACAGACCTAGTAGTCTCTTTTCTTCCCTAGTGTCGATTAATAGTACCTTTTATCAAGTTGTGATCTTTCATACATTACATTGTACTTATATATAGAAAAGAGCAACTTAACTCATATGTGTCTGCCATGTTACTTCATTCCTGTATGTCCTGCATCCAACTTCCAACCAGTCAATTTACTCTTAATATCAACGGTAAAATCAACACCACTATTAAACTTTGAAGCTCGAGAAAACGAATATACTATATGGCATTCCACTATTTATGAACACACTAATAGACAACTAAAACTCATTAAAAGTCCTTCAAAGTCAAGACTTTACTTTAACCTTTATGGTAACATCACAACCCCTGCAGTGATGACTGTATCTCAAAAGCAGGATTTCTTTTTCAGAGTAACAAAATGTTTCAACATAGACATTAGTTAATTCTAAGAAAATAAACAATTAAACCTATGCTTCAAAAAAGTAGTTAATTATTCAGTTCATTATGTATCAGTATTGAGAAAATTGAAAGTAAAGTTGTGTTATTAGTTTAGATACCATTTCTTTTCTCTTATGGACAGAAATTTCCTTAGAATTAAGCATTTTGTTGAATCTTTTGGATTTAAGTGTGTGTGTGTGTGTGTGTGTGTGTGTGTGTGTGTGTGTGTG
>NC_068981.1:95529691-95531596 GCF_001194135.2 Octopus bimaculoides
ATAATAATAATAATAATAATAATAATAATAATAATAATAATAATAATAACAACAATAATAACAAAATAAAAGTTCTCGTTTAAAGGCAAAAGTAAGCCAAATTTCCATTTAAAGGCAAAAGTAAGCAAATCATTCTTGTATCCATAAATCATTCGTTTGTTCAATATTTTTTTTTTTTTTAAAGAATCATTCGAACTCACATAACCTTTTTGTAATTGTCTGTCCTGTTATGTCGAATTCTATGTACGATCTTATGATTATAATAAAGAATTTATCATCTTGTCATAAGGGTTTCTATTAAAATGTGTGCAATGGTTGTTTTATTCACTATTCTTATAATGTAAAATGACGTAATATGGATGACTTCTTTTGCATCTTATTGATATGTTTCTAACTACGCAGGACATGACAAATAACTCATAGCGTAAGATTTGTTTTTCTCCAATTGGTTGATCAAGATCTTCCTTATTGTTGGAGATAATGGAGACATTGATCCTGGACTTCTACTATACACCTCTCCTATTCTATTATTAATTTTCTCTTGTCGGCTACATGTGGGCACTGACAATGTTGCCGTTAGGTTTGTTCATCTGAGTAGTCTGTGTCCAGTGAGTAGTTTGTTTTTTTCACCTACTTTTCAATTTTTCGTGTAAGTTTTCTTTTGCATCTTACCTTTTTTTCTTTTCTTGCCCTTCATATTACTGAGTACCTTTGATCATTCACTTCTATTTTGAAACTCTGCAGAGTTTACTATCTTTGGGATATTTTTCCCTGCTTATATATTACTTGCAGCAAACTTTCTTCGTTTTCTTTTATGTATACTTCCAATCTAATTATTTTTGCTTTGTATTTGAATTCCATCTGTCTCAGTTCTTTGCTTCCGAACTGATTTTCTTGTAAAGCTAGTGAATATCTGCTTATGAATGATGTGTTCTGTATATAGTAAAGAAACTCCTAGCGTTGGTATCCAATATTAGTACCTCTCACATACACAAACACACGATGCTAAAGTTATAAAACAGTAGATAAACTGCGGTAAAATTAACTCGTAATTTGTTCTTTGCGTACAGGCCTTTGAATTCGCTTGCGTCACATTTCTGAGAATAACGTATTTTAATCCTCCACTCAAATGGCCGTTTCGTTTTGGTCATAATTATGCGTTGTGGAGTGAAAACAGTTTTATTTAATTCCAGAATATGAAAGCTTTGCAAGTCAGAGGTATCTAAGCCAACTAATCAAATTATCAGAATTAATTTTATTAACTTTATAATTGTCGAATTTATAGCAACTAATTTTCTAAGAAAAACAATATACCATGAGTCACAGTTGTCCTAAATGTTAATTACACTGGAAAAAAAGAAGAGAAAACAAAGCTAATTTTATCTCCATATTGAACATCCTGGAAATAATTGTTCTTTATGATTAATTTGGTTTTATTACAAACACTAGTTATTGTTTATATTTCTTTTTCAATTCCGTAAAAAAAAAACACATTAGAAATAATTTTAATGACTCTCATTTGCATATTTTCGATTTGAAAAATATTTTACAAATCACAAATATTTATTTTTAAGATTCATTGTAGATTTATGAATATCAATTTTTGACATGCTTCTTATTAATGGGGGGGGGGGGATGAAAATTTATTAATAAGCAAAGTTATAAAAATATTGCTGTTAAATGGACGGAAAAGTGGTAGAAGTGACAAACGTAAAACTAAATGCCTCGCAGTGGATAATCGATAAAGTAACGGACACGCTGGATTTAGTTGTATACACCAACGTTCTGAGTTCAAGTCTTGCCGATGTTGACTTTGTCCCTTTGGAGTCAATAAGAGAACCACCACTTAAATTATTGTTCGGTATTATTTAAAAGTGCTTTTGACTTCTCATATAAAATACATTT
>NC_068981.1:95533238-95536061 GCF_001194135.2 Octopus bimaculoides
GTATATATATACATATATACGACGAGCTTCTTTCAGTTTCCGTCTACCAAATCCACTCACAAGGTTTTGGTCGGCCCGAGGCTATAGTAGAAGGCAATTGCCCAAGGTGCCACGCAGTGGGACTGAACTCGGAACCATGTGGTTGGTAAGCAAGCTACTTACCTATAACTTTTTAAAAACATTTCTCTGGAAAAAATGAAATAACTCCCCAATTCAGTTTGGGCGAATGTATTATTGTACCGAATTTTAAAATCTTCGGTAAGCTTTAATTTTTGGAGCCGCTAGCAGCCAAACAGAAGAGATCCGAGAAACGTTCAAATCGGAGCTAGGAATTAATGATGAGCTTTTAACATTGTTTCTTATCCCAAAATAAATGAGTTTCTAAGTAAAGCTACAGAGACCAGTCCTAGGGATTTCCGAAGCGCATTAAGAAAAAGAAAAACAAACAAAAAAAAAACCTCACGCCGAAGAATATTTTCTCTTGATTAAGAACATCAATTTGAGAAGTTAATTACATATAAACTGCCATATATTGTTTATCTACGATTGTTCTACCCTAGTTAGGTTTTAAGTGGCATTGAGCCAATCAGAACGACTTAACTGCTATCAGCCTGTCTCCTTGTGCTTCACTTGGCGTGTTAAAAGTCCCCTGGGTGTAATATGAGAAGATATCAGAAAAGAGAAAAACAATGTAAAACATTCTGAATAGCGCAGCTCTGGTTTAGCCGTTCATATATCAACAACAACAACAAAACTCACTTGAATCAATCATTCAGCTTACAGACTATATGAATTAAACCCAAGTGAGCATCTGTCATAAAATGCATCGCTACATACGCTTTCACATAAAAAAAAGACAAGCATACGTCATTCATACACATAAGTGAGCACAATTCTATACATATTTTTCCTTATTTCTCTTTTCAGAATTTTCACACTTTGTTTTTTCGTTGTTGTTATGATGTTTGATGTAAAGGTGTTCCAACAAAAGAAAAATGAGAGAAAAGGAAAGAACGCGATTCTGAAGGAAAGAAAGAAATGTTTCTGTGAATCTCGTTTCAAAAGTGATCTTTTTTTCTTTCTTTCTACTTGCCTATCTCTTCTAAAAATAGTTTTTCAACAGTTACTTGCATTCAAAAGAAATTCTCCGAGGCAATTTAACAGACTTAACATTCGGCATTATTTTGGAGAAGAAACAGGACAACAGCACCAGATGCCTTCGCTCAGAGTTCCTTCCTCGCTATATCAACATCATCACCTTCACATACACATCTTCGCATTTATCATCATCATCATCATCATCATCATTATCATCAACATTTTAAACTGTTATATATGCGGAGCAGTGAGGAAAAATTCTATTGTCTCGCCAGAATGATCAAAGCTTCCTTTAGTATGCCGAGTGAAATGTAATATCCTTATTCAGGCGTTCTTATTGGGTAGTTTTACTTGGAAAAGCTAAAAAGCAGGTCTTCAGTGAAGAAATCATCCCCTCATACAAGTGTTTCAGCCCTTAACTCCTTACATTCTAGTGGTGTGGTGGCCGCATCCAGGTCATAACTCTTGGATACCCTTCTACTGTCACATTCTGCACTATTGTCTGCATTGCAACCCTCCTGGTTGGTCAAGATGCGCCAAAGTCAAGGTACCTTTAGTAATGTAACCAGCTCAGTCTGAAACGCCAGTTGACTGTACAGTAAATTTATGCTTTGTGAAATTCCTTTCCATTTATCCTTGACCAGATCCACTTGTAAGTCTTCTAAGCTATTTCTGCCATTACCTTAAGAGCTCCGGTTCTTTTTCTCCGAGAAATTGAGAACCCTTTCATGACATCATAGGCAGATTTATCCACAAATCCTCCCGCTCCCATCTCGATGGCGAGGACTTTAGTTTGGAAGCCAGATTATCTCAATCTGGTGGCCAAAGTTCCATTTTTAAACAGTCTTGTAGATATAGGCTCCATCCATTCTGTTTTTATGCGACACAGTGAGTTCAATCAAAATCACTTGTTTTGAAGAAAATGAGTAAAATACAACATCCCGTTTCATACTACTTTTATTGATAAGTTTCTTTCTCCATTGTGACTGTCCCAGAATTTAACTGCTCGAATAGTTTCATAGCAAACCAGAAGGTGTCTCTGAAGAAGTGATTCTACGTCTTCTTTATACTACTCAACCTTCTCGCTGATTCTGCATTGCTGATAGCAGTGTGTCTTTCTTTCGGCTCTTTCTAGAGTTTCTTCAGCCCTTGGGCTTCAAAATCTGATTCTAATTTCATGTTTTCTTCTTCTTCTTCTTCTTCTTCTTCTTCTTCTTCTTCTTCTTCTTCTTCTTCTTCTTCTTCTTCTTCTTCTTCTCCTCCTCCTCCTCCTCCTCCTCCTTTGATATTCCTTTTCTTCCTCCGGATGTTATCCCTATATTGTAAAGATACAAGACACTCCTCTTTCTCTATATGTTGTTTTCAATTAATCAGCAAATAGTGAATAATAAAAAAATTGATATAAGATTGACTTTTTTCACGGTTTGGGTGTAAGTTTACATTAAAAGTTAGATACAAACAATCAGTTAATGTTGGTCAAACAATATTTCTCCTTGACAGCCTTCAGAATTCTGATGCAGGAATTTCTAAAGTACCTGGTCATTGAACACACCTTTTTGGTTGTCAACAAACAGTCTACTTAACATCTAAACACGAAGTACATTACACACCAACACAGATGCACGCATGCTTACTCACACTCTCACACTTGCACTTAGCCTCACATAGATAGAGTGTGTGGGTGTCTCTGTGTGTGTTTGTGTGTATATATATATATATATATAT
>NC_068981.1:95536208-95542101 GCF_001194135.2 Octopus bimaculoides
GCGTACAGGTATGTGCATACCTACGTCTACCTGTATATATAGGTACATATCTGGGTACAGGACATTGCAAACAAAACGTAGACAAGAAAATAATAATAACCAGAGTACAGAAAACACACAAGCCACATAGAGGATATTTTCCTTCATCAGCTACCCCCGTTTTAACACCGGCGTTTCGAAGAGTTGGGCAGGACGCATCGTTAAAACGGCTCTTCCCATGGACCGCAAATTAAATTTGTATACACAAATTAAACCTGTGCCATGGAGGAATGTAGTGGCGGACAAAAAACAAGACAGGAAAACAAATGGAAAAGGCTATACGGCCAGACGGGAAAAATTATGTGTATATGAACGCTGTGAGGCACGAACTTGAAATATATATATATATATATATTAGTTCGTTCGTCGCAGTCAATGATGACCAATGACAGAGAAGAAGTGCGTATGATCTGCCTGGCTGTGTCCAATCAGTCCGGTGCTTGCTCGGAAGACTCTGCTGCAGATCTTGCACAAGTGGTCTGATAGGACTGAAGGCTAGGATTTCGCATTTTCATTGTACCTATGCAATCCTGTTTTGTTCATATGAGGTGGGATCTCTGTTGATGCATTTTCGTCAGGCAGGCCGCTTTTGTGCTTGTGTTTTCCACGTGTCGGGGTTGATCTCAAAGCTCTTCAGTGATGCTTTCAATGTATCCTTGAAACTCTTTCTCTGTCCACCTTGCGTGCACTTGCCTTCAGCCAGTTTGCTGTAAAGCAGTCTCCTGGAGAGTCACTTGTTAGGCTTTCGAACAAGGTGGCCTGCCCAACTGACTTGCATACATACATACTTACATACATACATACATACATACATACATACATACATACATACATACATACATACATACATACATGCATACATGTGCACACAACCACAAATCTGAAAGAAAGCGTATTAGGATGTCAAATTTTGTAAATGATGATAATTTAATTGCATGCACTTTATTAATGTCTGTCTGTGTGTATACACATACATACACCCAAGTAAACACACGCACGCACACACTCACACACGTATGTACAAGTACATGTACACAGGAATAATGTAATACTACATAGGATCTATAAAGGCAGATGAAAAGCGATTGATAGATAGATAGATAGATAGATAGATAGATAGATAGATAGATAGATAGTTAGATTGATTGATTGATTGATTGATTGATTGATTGATTGACTGATTGACTGATTGATTGCCCGTTGATTGAGTAACTATCAGCAACTGGATGTCTCAGTTGCTCTGTCTCTGTATCTGCCTACCTGCCTACCTGCCTGCCTGTCTGTCTCTCTCTGTCTGTCTGTCTGTTTGTCTGTCTGTCTGTTTGTCTGTCTGTCTGTCTGTCTGTGTCTCTGTTTGTCTGTCTGTCTGTGTTTCTGTCTGTCTGTCTGTCTGTATGTCTGTCTGTGTCTCTGTCTGTCTGTGTCTCTGTCTGTCTGTCTGTCTGTCTGTCTGTCTGTCAGTCTCTCTTTCTCTTTCTCTCCTCTTTCTTGCGCTTTTAATCCCATGTTCTTAATTACCGGTTGAACAGGTATGTTGTGAACATATATGTATATACTGAAGTATGTATGTATATTATGTACTTGTATATATGTGCGTGTAGGGGTTTTTCGCTTATGTCCGTCTATATGTGTGTGTATGTATGTAAGTATGTATGTATGTATGTATGTATGTATGCGTGTTTGTATGGGTGCGTGGCGCGTGTGTGTGTGTGACATGTCTCCTCCACAGAAGAAACAGCAGATGTTGCTTTTGACAGGCTAACAAATCGGCTTTCGAATGATCCAAACATCTTACTGTATCCAAAGATTCAAACATATAAAGAAGTATTACTAACTATGCTATTGCATGGTGCAGAATCACGGACCGTGTATTATAGGCAAATAAAACAATTGCATAGTTTCTCTCTTCGTTATCTTCGGAAAATCTGCGAGAACAAGTGCTGGGACATGATATCTAATAGAGAAATCCTGTATCGCTATAAAATCATTGGTTTGGAGGCATCGCTAATAAGACGTCAACTTCGTTTGTGTAGTCATGTGGCTCGGATGTAATACAATTGCAAAGTAACCAAAACTGGCTAGTGATTAACACTCTGTTGGAGCACAATTGAAGCTGTATAAAGACTCTTTGAAGCGAAATCTGAAAATTTGTCATATGAGGAAAACATTGACTTCCCTCCCATATTTAGTGGCTGGAGAAATCACTGCATTAAGTGAACTCGTACTCAAGCCCTTGTGGAAAAAAGAAGAATAAATGATGCACAAAACAACCCAAACTGATTTCATTGCACTACAACTTTGTTTTTAAATATAATTATTTAGTTATTTTAAAAAATCAATTTTATATTATGCTCCTTATTGTTTATTTATTTAGTTATTTACCATACTTTCTTGACCACTGTTGCCTGTGATCAAAGATCCGGAAGATGGAAGTTCATAATAAATCGGAGTAGACAGGTACACACTAGGATGGAGTAGAAAGGAATTCGAGAAGCCTTTACTATCTTCTTTGTGCAGGCGCATGGCTTAGTGGTTAGGGTATTCGGCTCACAATCGTAGGGTGGTGAGTTCAGTTTCCGGCGACGCGACGTGTCCCTGAGTAAGACGCTTTATTTCACGTTGCTCAAGTCCACTCAGCTGGCAAAAATGAATGGTACATGTATTTCAAAGGGTTAGCCTTGTCACACTCTGTTTCACGCTGAATCTCCCTAAGAAGTACGTTATGGGTACACTTGTCTGTGGAGGGCTCAGCCACATGCACGTTAATTTTATGCGCCGGCTGTTCCGTTGATCGGATCAATTGGAACACTCGTGCCAGTGCCAATATCGTCTTTACTCAGATGGGTAAATATAATCCATGGGATCACTGTTGAAAAACTTACAAGCGATGGATACCTAAACTTCTAGTTTACCCGCCTACGCCGATTCTCAATGAACTTTCACCTCTTGGATCTTCCTTGGTTTCCTGCTATATTTATATGCATTTATAAATCTGTGTTTTCTCTTCAGTATGTTTTATAAATATAAGTTGATTTGAAGACTTGCTAATGTTCGTTCATACTTTGTTTTATTGTACCGTATGTATGTATGTATGTATTAAAGTCATGAATTTGCTTTTACGTGGAATCAAAATAATATTACAGTAGTTTTTTTTTAAGGTGGCGACCTGGCATAATCGTAAGCATGCCGGGCGAAATGCCTGGCGGCATTTCGTCGGTCTTCATGTTCTGAGTTCAAATTCCACCGAGGTCGAACCAGTTGAATACTGAGATTGATGTAATCGATTTATCCTCTCTCCCGAAATTGCTGGCATTGTGCCAAAATTGGAAATCAGTATTGAAGTTGATTAAAGCAGCGAATTGGCAGAAACGTTAGCACGCCGGGCGAAATGCTTCGCGGTATTTCGTCTGCCTTTGCGTTATGAGTTCAAATTCTGCCTAGGTCGACGTTTCCTTTCATCCTTTCGGAGTCGATAAATTAAGTACCAGTTACATACAGGGGATCGATCTAATCGACTGCCCCCCTCCCCAAAAATTTCGGGCCTTGTGCCTAGAGTAGAAAAGAATATGATCGGCAGTACTTCTTACTGTCGAAAGGAAACCACTGAATATGGGGACAGGGGTATCATGGATTTCCTAGGAGACGATCATTTGCTGTAAGATACATAGAGATGCAGAGAACAATGCCGCCAGTAGCGTTCGGACCCCGGAGCAAACGTACATGAGAATTTAGGCGAACAATTTGAACAGTTGTAGGGCCGGACTCCTCTTCAACATCTGTTCGCAATGTTGTGGATTCATTAGTTGGGGCAGCTCAATCATCCTGGGTGAATGCCGACACGACGGAAAATGAATGGTACATTACAAGTATATGTCTTAATTACTTCGTAGGGACAAAAGCTGTGTCAAGACCAGCATATTACCGTATAATCGTTTATATCATTTACAGCTGTTGCTTTTGAAAATACAGATTTCTAATATGGACACAATGCTTTGATGGCATAGATATCGTCAATTTTATCGATCTCAGCATTTGACTGTACTTTATTTTATCGATCTGGAAGGACGAAAAACAAAGCTGGCTTCTGAAGGATTTGAACTCTAGACGAGTAGTAACTAAATACTGCTAGATATTTTGTCTACCAGTTTATCGATTCTATCAATCTCACCTCGTTGTATAAAATATTGAATCAACTAGCATTTGTTTTTGTATTTTTTGTTGGTTTCCTTGTTAATATTCTTGTCTTTTTTTTTCCTAGGTCGGATCGTCTACCGTGACTGCAGTGAACGAGACATGGGCATACGCTGCATGAGCAAAGTAACACTTAATAACGAAACGGTTCGCGTGTGTGTAACAACTTGTTCATTTGATGGCTGTAACAGAGAATCTGCAGAGGCCCCGGAATTTCCAGCAAGTGCACAAGCCACAAACCTTCAGCTGCTTTTGTTACTTTTGCCCTTCTTTGTAGCGGCTGCCAGTATGAGACATCTCTGGGAATGGGACACATTCTGAGTCGACACATTTGACAATTCTCAAAAGTTTATTATATCAAGTACATTCACCAGCATCACAACACTCTACAGCCAAGCTCTTAAGAACATTATCAGATATTCACCTTTTACATTCACAGTATGGTCCTATCGACCCAAGCTTGCTAACTCTCTGTCCTACAGTATCAGTGATGCGGCCACAACTTTGATTCTGCAAAACGCGCAATTCAATGAAGACGCGAATATTCAGAAACAAACAACCAACCGAACTCCCATATTTACTGTTGCTATCTAAATAAAATATAAACGCATCCAAACAACAAAATCTCCACTTAAATAAGCTTCGGTCATCTTGCATCCATTTTCCTTTTTGCTTCTTTTCACTTGCTTTTGTTGTTCTCTGCATACAACTCTCACCCTCTCTTTTCCTCTTCCCTTTCTATCCTTTTGTCTTCAGTATTACTCCACAGCGTCAATCTGTCTCCGCTACTTTGTCTTCTTATGACTCCTATATTTATACACCCTTTCTCTCACTCGTTTTCATATAATTTTATCACTGAATCACATCCTATCTGTTTTCATATCTATTCATATTTATTTTCTACTTCCTATTTGCCTTTCATGCTTTCTTCCTCTTAACATTTTTCGATTCGATCCTTTCCCTAGTTCTGACTTTCTGATCTTTCGCTCTATTTTCGTTGCCTTTGACTTTCTTCCTTCAGTGGACAGAAGAAAAAAAAAAGACAAAAAAATAAACAAAATACTTCCTTAGTAAAAACAACATGGAAACACGGTGCCTTTTGTCATTCTCTTCTAAAATAATCCATCAGATATTTTCTCCTCGCTTATCTGTGCTTTTTTAAAAGAAAGAAACCGAAACAGAAAAAAAAAAAGCATCTTCTTGTTTGATATGACCTTCTAATTTTTGCCTCTTGTGTGGCAATATTTATATATCACCTTTGAAACTGTAACATCACTCGTGTCAGTTGTTTTATTTTGGAAACAGCTGGAGAATAAAGAGATAATAGTTATTTCAGACATTTTGTTAACATTTTTAATAAGATTTTTTTTCATACTTACGAGGCAAATCTTCTGTTGAATTTAAAATATTCTCTCATTATAGCTTATTAAAGAACTGCCATTTTTTTTTATTCATTCATTTTTTTAAGGGACAAGGGTGAAGTATTTAATCCCTTCCAATTTAAAAACAAATATTGCTTTATATGAGAACAGAGAAAAATTTTAATTTGTTTAATAAAGAAAGTGCAGTTAACTAAAAGAATTTGGTAACGTTGTTCATAGTTTGCTATGAACATTTCTTGACGATACTAAATTATATAAGTGTGCGTGATTACACCCCCCCC
>NC_068981.1:95543140-95546129 GCF_001194135.2 Octopus bimaculoides
TGTATAATTTACAGCGGTTGGTCACGTTTATGTAGGAGCCTAGATTCTCTAGGATTCTCCATAATATTGTGTATAGAATCCCGTTGTCTATTAGCTGCCATACGTGGCTGGTTAATGACGTGACGAATCTCCTTTCCGGTTTCCTGAAGGAGGATCTGTGACTGGAGAGGCGTTGTTTGAACAAATTCCCAGAACAGCCGATGTATCTCCGTGGTCGGGTGTTGGCGGTGATGTGTCAGTTGGTGTTGGTGCTACCACTGCCGGTGTTGGTGCTACCACTGCCGGTGTTGGTGCTACCACTGCCGGTGTTGGCAAAGGTGCCATTGCTGTTATTATGGTTATCGCCGTTGATGGTGGCGCGGTCATTGCTCTTTTAGATGTAATTGCCAATGTCTCTGCTGCTATTTCCGTTAGAGATACTGCTGTGGCTGTCGTCTCTCTCTCTCTGTGTGTGTGTGTGTGTGTGTGCGTGCGTGCAGATATTTGTGTGAGTGTCTGTGTGTATTATTGCAGACTAACCAATGACTGGCTTAAGAGAAAACACAACCGAGATACCAGGTTACATGTTATTTTCAGTTCTAGGGGCCCAGTTTTGATTTATGGTATGATATAGCTTCCTGTAAATAAATAAAAACCATAGGGCCCAGTGCACTGATTTGTCAAGGGGGGGTGGTTATAATACTGCTAAGTCGGCTCTGTGACCACATCAAATCTGTCCGTAAGAGTTTGTATATAAAAATAAAGATAAAAGAAACACAAACAAAAAACTAGACAACGATGCTGTATCAAAACCAAAACCGGCCGGTATAGTTTGTTTACTACAAACTTACCGTCTTTCTGTAACTTCAACTTCAAATTGATTACAAAATCAATTAATTTTTTACTGAGTTTTTTTTTTAATTTTAAAACGTCGCGTCACACCTTTTTTGTAGATACTATCTGAGCAATGAAACGAAATGGTTTTAACCGAGGATTAAAAATACAAGCGTATTTATCTTCAATTAGAAGTTGCCAATACTTTATGACGTCAGCGGGAATAACAATTTCTAACAAAGCGAGGACACAAAATGAATTGAAAAGTATAGCTGATTATATCGATTTCTGTAATTGACTGGCACATCGTTTATGGAACGAACGGTGGTAAGACAAAAGGCGAGTTCGGCATTTGCAGAATCTATATTCAGAAAGATACATTCAAACACCTTAAAATATCTTGTTTGATGCTTTACCGGTGTTCCAGATTCAAGGTCTTTACCTTAATGCAATAACAATGATAATGGGGGACCTAGAAGGATGAAAGGCAAAATTCGCCCACGACTGGGCATAATTAAATACTGTCACGCATTTTGGTTTTAGGCCGGCACTTACAGATTCTGCTAATCTTACAAAATCTTCACAACAGAACAAAATATTGGTTTCAAATTTTGACACAACGCCAGCAACTTCAGGGGAAGGGGTAACTAGTGCTTATATTATCGACCCCGAAAGGATGAAAAACAAAGCCAACTAGTTAGCATTTGAACTCAGAACGTAGAGGTACGAACTGTTAATAAGCGTTACTTGCCCATGTGCTAATGACTCTGCCAGCTTACCGCCTTATAACGAAACAAAATAATAATGGTGATTTCTTTAAGAAAAATAAAAGACAAATTGTGTTAGGTAAGAGGTGAAGTTGACTGACTCAACTCAATATATTTAATTGATTCTGCTAGAATGAAATAAAAACTTGATTATGACTCGAACATGCAATGCTAAGGGATGAAGGCTGTTATTTCTAACTGGTCGAAAAGCCACGTAGAGGCTTTTTTTCATTGAGCAACAAAACTATGTTTAATTTACTGCTCAGCCGTTATCTTATCTTTTTATCTTCTTCTTTGTTTCAGTTGTTGGATTGCAGCAATACTGAAGCCTCGCCTTGGAGGATCTACTTGAAAAAAATGACTCCAGTACTTATTTATTTAAAAGCCCGATACTTTTTCTGCCTCTTTTTGCCGAACCACTAAGTTATGGGGACGTAAACAGACCAGCAACGGTTATCAAGTGCTTGTTGGGGACGAACACACGCACACACACACACACACACACACACACACACACACACACACACACACACACACACACACCACACACACACACACACGTGATGTCCTGTACCCAAAATATGCATCTATATATACATGTAGATGTAGGTATGTACATATATGTACGTATATATGCATATACTCACATATTATTTGTATTATATATATATATATATATATATAATAGTAACTAAAGTAGTATTCATACCTGTTTCAAAGTTTGGCACAAGGCTAGCAATTTCAAGAGAGGGGGTAAATCAATTACATCAACAGAAGAACACTGGTGTTCTTCTGGTACTTATTTCATCGACCCTGAAAGAATGAAAGGCAAAGTCGATCTCGGCGGAATTTGAACTCAGAACGTAAAGACGGACGATATGCCGCAAAGAAGTTTTTTTTAGCGCGCTAACGTTTCTGCCAGCTCACCACCTTAGAAGCAGTATCAGTCAAAAAAGGTAACATCTATCTTCCACTAAAAGTGGATGTTGTGTTAGAAAACAAAATACTGCTATATTCATCAAGCGAGGACCTCTCATATGGACCTATGGCGCATATAAGCACTCGTGTTTATATCGCTGACGGGCAATAATCGTCTGCTGATGCGTTCGCTGATACATCCGCTAATATGATTGGCTTCTTCTAGTTTCCGTCTACCAAATCCACTCACAAGGCTTTGGTCGGCCCGGGTGCCATGCAGTTGGACTGAATCCAGAACCATGTGGTTGGGAAGTAAACTTGTTACCACACAGCCTACGCCTGCGCCTATTATGTGCATTATTAACATTTATATTAATGTTATTATAACTGAAGAATGAGATAAAATTGTTTCATAGCGGCTTCTAGTGACTCAGTTATATTATGACGCCGTACTCAAAATGAATTTTCCGTTTTTCATGTTTGTACGTATG
>NC_068981.1:95546338-95549745 GCF_001194135.2 Octopus bimaculoides
TGTGTATATTAAGTCTGTTTAGGCGTAATCATACAATTTTTTCAACAATGAGCATGTTCCATAATATAAAGAGTAAAACTATTTATTTATTTAATTATTTGAAACGCAGTGAAGTGGTATTCACTTCTTTCCTAAACGAATTCATAATGTAAGTGAATTTGAATGACGTCAATAAATGAACGAAACTGAAAACTTATGTCATAAGTGGAACAATTTTTTTTATATCTGTAAGCATATATACATGCGTGAGTTTGTGTGTGTGTGTGCGCGTGCGTGTGCGTGCGATATCAATAAAATACAGAAAACATGCTATTTTATGCTTTATAAAACATAAGTTTCTTTAAATTAACTGCCAGGATTACGTAATTTCCTGTCAAAACATTATATAATTTTATCAAATTGCCTCATCAGTGTTCAGCAACAAAAGGATACAAAGAATGGTGTCGAGAGCTCAGTATATATATATATATATATATATATATATATATATATATATCCTCATTATGCAAATTATCAAAATCATCAGTGAAATGGCTGAACACAAGGCACAGTGTAATCGGAGAAAACAGAGCATACAAGTTTGAGATATTACCTTTTCATATACAAATGGGCAGATACATATATTGGGTCATCCCATAAATAATAGGTTTTTTTTTAATACTTCTTTATTTTTCAAAATTAAGATAAATAAAGTTATTTTTAATCATATATATAATCTCCTTCATTTTCTTCAATGCTCTTCCATCTATGTGGTAGGTTTGTAAGGCCCCTCTTCCAAAATTCACTTGTCCGTGACGAAAAATACTCCTCCAGGACTGTTGTAACTTTGTCTACAGAATTCATATTTTTTCCGTCCAAATCTTTTTGAAGACTGCGGAATAAATGATAATCAGATAGGGTAATGTCCAGCGAATATGGTGGGTGGGGTATCGTTTCATTCCATAGGCGATGACGGAGTTTATCAAATGCGTTGGTTGCTTTTGCAAGACAGTTGACGATTTCATCATCAAGGGAAGCGCTCGGATTCACTTTACTACCAATATATGTAAATGACTTCACATACTTTAGATTTTTCCCATCAGCCTGTATAGGAGTGTCAAGGAAATTGTGAACCGGTGGCCTCAGCTGGACACCTCGAATTTGCTTAGGAGTAGGGCAAGGTTAGTGGATCACTTCCGTCTTCTTTATACTGATGGTTTTACATGCAGCAAAAAACCGGTCTAGAAGTTCCTGAGCTCCCTCTGCAAAAAAAAAATCAGATTACGAATGATACTGGTGCGTAGCAGTGTTTTGGCTTTGAAACGCTGATGATTGAATAACCCACCACTTGTTCGCAACTGGAATTTAACAGCAATTTATATGTCATCAAAAGCATACCTCAGCATCACCGAAAAGGAAAGTGCGAACAAAACAGGGGCCATAACACAACCTTGTTTTGTGCCGTTTGTAACATCGAAGGAAGCTGAAGATTCTCTGCCGGACACGGCAGCAGCCTTCATTTCCTCATGATAAAATTCAACATCTTGTCAGGTATACCAAGCTTTTACAGAACTTTCCAAAGTCCTTGTCGGTTAACAGTATCGAAGGCCTTAGTAAGGTCAACAACTCTTGATTTTTCTCATGTACCATCTCGATGACCTGACGAAGGGAAAATATCATATAGATACTTCCATGGCCACAGCAAAATCCACACTGCGATTCTAGCTAGATGCAATTTACGATGTGTTTAATGATCCTGTCAAGAACGAGTCGAGTAAGAATCTTACCAGCAATAGACAGAAGTGATATCCCACGATGATTATCACAGACACTTCTGTTTCTTTTGTTCTTATAAAGATGTTGAATTGAGGCATCATTAAAGTCTTGTGGTACACGGCCCACCCTCCAAATATTTATGAAGAGATCATACAATTTTTCGAAAAGCTTCCGTCCACCATGTTTGTAGATTTCAGGCGGGACAACATCCCTGCCAGGTGCTTTACCAGAAGAGATCTGTTTAACGTAGTTTACCACTTCCAGGAAGGTTGGCGCCAGAGACAATTCCGGTATTTCAGCGTGCTGTGGAATAGACATTATGACGTCATCATTAGTTTCTGAGGTGGAGTTCAACACGGCTTCTAAGTGGTCTTTCCATTGTTTCAGGATGTCAGATTTGTCAGTTAACAGTGTCTCTGTATTGGAGGAAAAATAGGAATAACGCCGTGCTCTTGAGGACCATACACTTTCTTGAGGCCATCATAGAAGCCTTTAGAATCCTTTCTGTCTGCAGCTTCTTGGAGTTCAGTAGCCTTGGAAGACAACCAAGCCTCCTTCATCTGTCTCAGAGCGCGTTGGACCTGGCCTCTGCATTTCTCGTGTTTTATGAGAACTGTGCATTTTATCTAACAACTGTTGGATATCTGTGCTGTTATCATTGAACCAATCTTGATGTTTACGAACAGGAAGTTCGAGAACCTCTACGGATGCAGAGCGCATGTACCACGCGAAGCCTTCCAAGATGATCCAATGTCATCACAAATATCAACAGTGTTGAGTGCAGTGTCCAGTTTGATAGAAAGCTCGGCCTGCTTTTCAACGGTTTTCGAAGGCAAAACATTAATGCGCTTAGGCACTGATGACTTTAATTTTTTTGTGCGTTTCAGATGGAGCAAGGCCTTACTACGAAGACTAGAATGGTCAGAGAGATAGCAGGTGTTAAAGGAACGTTAAATTCCCTAATATCTCACTTCTTAGTGATAACATAGTCTATGGTATGCCAATCCTTAGATCTAAGGTGCATCCAGGTCATCTGCAACAATTTGACTATTGAAAAGAGGTATTTGTGATGCTTAGACTGAATTCTCTGCAGATGGAGAGTACATGGAAACCGCTGGAGTTCATTCGATTTACACCATGGCGACCAAGTACACCATCCCACGTCTGAAATCAGTACCAACACGAGCGTTAAAGTCGCCCATAAGGATAAGTTTATCCCTATGGTGATAACTGAAGATGACATCGCGGAGTTGGTCGTAAAAGTCATCTTTTTCCTGCTCAGTGCTGACCATGGTTGGAGCATAGCAACTGACAAGCGTAGCACGAGTGTTATGATCAAGTTCCAACGTTAGTGTCAAGATGCAATCAGAAATACCTTTGGATAGAGAAAGAAGGGATCTAGCTATTTCTGCCTTGATGGCGAAACCATCACCAGAGTGGCGCAGCTTTCTTCTTTTACTTTCTTCTAACTGTGATGATCCTGCAAGACGAGATTCACTGAGTGCAGCTATGTCAATGTTGTATTTCTTTAGTTCAAGGGCAACTAGTGCAGCTTTTCGTTCTGGTGCTGAGTGATTGTCTTGGAGAGTGCGCACAATCCAGGAACCAAGGTTAATATTCTTAGATTTCTTCATGTTTCGACTGCGTTACTG
>NC_068981.1:95550331-95554029 GCF_001194135.2 Octopus bimaculoides
GGGTCGGCACTTTTAAAGGGTCGGCACTTTTGGGTCTGCTGTAGGCAATATGTGTTTTTTGTGGGATCCAGGAGCAGCAAACGGAAGGTTCGCCCTGGGTGAAACACACTCTAACTACGCTAGTGCAAGCCGCTATAAACAAGCTGGAGAGCCTAGTCTACCCTATGAATCAGAGTTTGCGGATAGTACAGCCCTGTTAAAGACATCCTCAGCAATCAAAGACCTGGATTTATATCAAAGTTTCCCTATCCTAGACGGGATGCCTTCACCACGGCTAAGGAGCCCCATTTTCCCCCTAATATATAGATAAAATAAAATATACAAATATATAAAATAAAATAATATAATATAAAATACAAATAAAATAACAAAAAGTGTATATACATATACACATGATGCTGGACAGCCGTTGACTACTCATGAGTTCCTCCACCCTTCTACGGACTTTATTTTTCGTTCCGCAGTGTCCAAAAATCACCCTCCTCACCAAGCATGTTCAGTGGGGTTGCCAGTTTAGTCGCCGACGACCCGACCATGCAACAGGTTGTATTGGGTTACATGTTACCAGTAGGGCTCAAGAGCGACCTGATATATATATATATGTATGTGTGTGTGTGTGTGTGTGTGTGTGTGTGTGTGTACATATATATATGCATACACAAACATACACATACGTAATTATATATATGTACATATATATATTGACATAATTAAAAACAGACGTCTGTGCGTGTGTGTCTGACGTATGAATAAGAATTTACGTAAAAATGATTTTACGTAATTATTACGTAATAGTCACCGAAACACGTTAAGATATATTATAAGTAAGTTACCCCTTGTCATAAATTATTTGGCGATTCTTTATAAATATTATTGCATACACATCTGTAACAATGGATTGTTTGAGTAGTAATTCGAATTTTCTTCCCACGTGTCTATTTTGGAGTATAACGAAACTTGTATGTATGTATGTATGTATGTATGTATGTATGTATGTATGTGCGCGCGCGTGCGTGTTTGTGTGCGTGTTTGTGTGCATGTGTACGTGTGTGTGTGTGTGTCTGTATACGTGTGCGCGCATGTATTATTATCCAGTTTTATTTCAAGATTTCTTGCCAATGGAGAAAGAACTGGTTTCTAACCTAAGTCCAAGGCTCCTTCGTTGGAATTTCAACAACTGAGTATTTGTGCATGTATGTGCGTATGTGTGCAGTATTTGGAGTCAGTTCATGTGCAGGTTTCTATATCTTGTTTTATGCATGTATTCTCATGCATATTGTTGCATGTCTAGATGTGCGTATATATACTTCAATGCTAAACTTCTTGAAAGTTTTACAAAGTTTTACAGTTCCATTGATGGCTTGAATTTGTAGCCTTCGAATTTGTTATTCTTTTCTGGTTTTGAGAAACCTAATTTCTCAGGATAAGTGTTTGGACAGTTTGTTATATATCCTAGTACCCCCAAAATTACAGGTATAAACCTGAACTTGTAATCCGAGTTGAACAGCTATAAATTTCTCAGTAGTTCAGAGTTGGAGTTTTCTTTTTCACTGATCTTTGGCGCTATGTTGGCATCCGTTGGGTAACCGATTTTCCACTAATGTACATAGTTTCTCTGCTCTGTCCCAAATCACTTATGTCTTGTCTATTATGTTTACACTTTAGAGAGGTTTTCACTGAGACATTCCACAAGTATTCGTTCATATTATGAGCGGCTTATGGCCTCTGCCATTCTATGGTTTCTTGTCTTTTTGGCCTCAGGATTACCCCTCCGACGGATATCATTATACAATATCTTGGCTACAACATCATGGTTCATCAGTATATAATACTGCGATGGCACTTTTGGATAATTGCTTATGATGAAGATGATATATTCAGTATTAACTGCACAAAGTCTGCATTGGTTATCACATTTTTGTATTTTTCCTGCGTTTCTGTTCCCTTTGTACATCAGGTATGTGGTTGCTATTTCCTATTCCTGGATTGCAAACGCATACCCTTCAAAGTAATAGTTGGTAATCATGTTGTTGGTTCGTTATAGACGGTTGTGATTATCAATGTTACTATCAACGTGGAGCTCTCTGCTAACAGATCCATGCATAGTCTTCTGCTGATGTACACTCATCCTTTCATCAGATGACACATTACTTTAGAGTCCTGCAATTTCTTTGGGCTTGTATTCAATGTTACTCGAGGAGCTTCTTTCAAGTCTCATGATGTTATCTGCTTCGTGTATCCAAACTTAACCACGGGATGCACTTCGGCATTAAAAGAAGTTGCTGAAGGTATATGATATGACATTGAAAGCAGTCTGGTTCGTTGTTAAGAATCTACCTCCTTGTTGCTTTCGTTTTAGGTAGAGGCGGTCTACGTTGCTATTAATGTGAATATCATTTGTGCTCGTCAATATCTTCAGGGTTTTCATATCAATGGCTTGAATCTCATCAAGCGTCCAGTCAAGTAGCCCAAATACTGGTATGAGTACTGATACTGCAAACACTTTGTGGGCCAAAAGCATTTAAGTCATTGATAGAAGTGCTGATAATCTAATTTACCGCTTTCCCTTTTCACAACCAGAGAGCAACATTTATCCTGACCAAGTGCCATTCCTATATCCTTAGAGAATGTTGTTACCAGGTCAAAGCTCTTTTTCATCTCATGCATACTCTTGGCATAGAGTATCAAGTCATCCACAAAGCAGCAGTATTGTGAATCAATGAAATACTCTTCAAACTTCCTCAACATAAATGACAAGGAATTTACTGAAAATATGAACCGCATTACAGAAGGGCTGTCTCCTAAAACGAAGGACCCTTGACAAGGAAAGGAGTGGAGAAGCTGGAATGAGACCAGAACAGTGGAAGAAAATAGAGCTGGTTGGAGAGATCATGTTGCGGGCTTATGTGCGTTATGGCACGGAAAGAAATAACTAAACTAACCAACTCCGGCTGTCAAGAGGTGATAGGGTAGAAGTACAAGCGTACACACACACACACACACACACACACACACACACACACACACACACACACACACACACACACACACACACACACACACACACACACACACACACACACACACACACACACACACGATGCACTTCTTTCAGTTTCCATCTACCAAATCCACTCACAAAAATTTCGTAGAATACGAGGCTACAGTAGAAACATATGCCCAAAGGTGCCACGCAGTGGACTAAACCTGAAACAATGTAGTTGGGAACAAACTTCTCATCACACAGCCACGCTCTGCGGCAAAAATTGTTTGTAATAATCGCTTCTAATATAAACACAAAGCTCGAAAAATCGTAGGACGGATTCATTGGATCTGCATGTTATATATACAAAATGCTAAATTTTGACAGAAGCTGAAACAATGATTAATGTAAGGGAAATAACTCTTAATAAAGTAGTTATTTGACTTCACTTTTACTTTAATTCTAATATAATTTACATGGCCGCCTCAAGCTGGTGGGAAACTTTTTGTAGATATATCGATTCTTATTGTATTGATCCTAGAAAGAAGAAAGGTAAAGTGACCCCTTACATGATCTGAATTCAAAGCATTAATAGTTGGAACTAAACACTGATGCTATGACGTTTCAGTCAGTCTGCTCCTGTGTGTGTGTGTGTGTGTGTGTGTGTGTGTGTGTGTGTGTGTGTGTGTGTGTGTGTGTGTGTGTGTGTGTGTGT
>NC_068981.1:95556675-95558561 GCF_001194135.2 Octopus bimaculoides
GGTGGTCGGCACACCATTGGAGGAATATGAAAAGTTGACGGGAGCGAAACTTAATCCGGAAAAGTCGGTGGGCTTGCAGCTCGGCACCTAGAGAGGCAAGTCCATGCCGTCCAACAACGGCGTTGGGTGCTGGACAGATGGACCGGTAAAGTTGCTTGGGTTTTAGTTTGGACCAGACCTCCAGGTGGATTAGAATTGGGACGAGGTGACGAAGTGACGAGGTGACGAGGTGACGAGGTGACGAGGTGACGAGCACGAATTTATGCCTATTTCCTCTATCCATCTGTTCAGATCTTTAAGGATAGTTCCCAATGCACCTATAACTACTGGGAAACATTTTACCTGCACTTTCCATAGTCTTTGTAATTCAAAAGCTAGGTCCTGGTACTTTACTATTTTTCTGTACTTCTCATATTAATATTGTCATCATTTGGGACTGTAAAGTCAATTATTTGGCACTTTCTATTCTTTTTATCTACTACTACCAAATCAAGCTTCTATTACTCTGTCAGTCTGAATGTTAAAGTCCCACAACATCTTGTATTTCTTACTTTCTAGTATCAGTATGTTCAAATCCTAGCTTTCTACGTAGCTCCCAGTGGATCGGTGTCCCTAGATTGTCATGTTTTGTATTCTTTCTGTACCTATTATTATTTAAAATTTCGCCGAGGTTGGCTTTGCCTTTCATCCTTTCGGGGTTGATATAATAAGTACCATTTGAGTACTGGATCAATATAATCGACTTACCTCTCCTTGGAAATTCCTGGCCTTGAGCCAAAATTTCAAATCATTATTGTTGTTGTTGTTGTCGTTATTTTGTCCATAAATACCGTATTTGACAGCGTATAAACACACTTTCACAGAAGACACATGCTATTTTACAAGTATATTTTGTAGAAAATACAAATCTAGTATGTTTCTTCGTATATTCATTGAAAAATTATTTTACGTTGGTTTCATAAAGAAAATGTATGACTGTGCATGTAAATTCGATGTTATGTCAGCTTGCTGGAATAGAATATTAAAGCACAAATTTATCATGACGCAACTACGTCATACAACTATTGTATTTCAAGTGTATCTTCTTTCATAGCTGTATATAAGTTGTTTGTATTTTGGTCATGAGATTTGTTATAAGGACGTGAAGCTTGTATTTCTGGCTATAATATAACTGCAATCAGCCACCAAGGTGGCTCATCACTGTTACGATTCTGTATTCATCTACTCATTGCAAATAACTGCCAGGCAGATAAAAGTTTGTTAACATTCTATTCATTTTTCTTGGAGAATTTTTCGTGTAAGTAATTAAAAAATATCTCTTAACGGTAACATAGTCATTAAATAATGTAAGAAGCATATCAGGTTTGGGTCACGTATGCTGGCGAACGAGATATAATGAAATGATGTAACCTCCCCACATAACTGCAATTTTTAAGTTACTACAAGCTGCGATATTTTGGCTTGTTTTCAATATTTTATTGTTAGTAACTATTATTGTGCCTCGTAACAATTATTAGTATCAATAATTATGCTTATCCGGTTCCCTAGCTTACGACACTCGGTCTCCTATCCGTACTAAACGCGGGTAAATTTTTAGAAACGTTTAATTAAAAAAAAATTTTAAATGCAAATACGGTATTTGATTTATCATAATTCACAACTTGAGTTATTTCCCTTAGTTCAATGTTGTTTAAACATTAGACTTACTCATTACACCTCGTCCACCTCCAAGGAATGTTTCTTTTCGTTTCTTCTGTAGATGTCAACCTGCCGATGAACATAGACCGCATTAATCTCACCTTTTTGAGAGAGCATGCACAGATCATTAGTACAATTACTCCTTACCTGATTAATTTTTTAAAAAGAAATCAATGTTACATCAGATC
>NC_068981.1:95558881-95560493 GCF_001194135.2 Octopus bimaculoides
GAGGAACTACGGAGAAGCTTGGATTTGGTCATTCAAACATTCATCGACTCCTGCATACCATCGGAAAAGTCAGCGAATTGGGTCAATGGATTCCTCACAAACCCTCCGAGTCTAATCGCACTTAGAGAGTGAATGTGTGCTCTTCTTTGCTATCACGTTTCACGAATGAACCTTTTTTGAACCGAATAGCAACTGGTGACGAGAAATGGGTTCTCTATAAAAGTGTCAAGCGACGAAGTCAGTGTATATGGAAAGGAGAAACACCGGCACCCCAGGCTAAAGAAGGTGTTGTTATCTGATTGGTAGGATATGAAAAGTTTAGTCCACTTTGAACTTTTAAACCCAAACCAAACGATAACAAAGCAGATCTACTGCGAGCAGCTTGAACGGCTTAAATCAGTGCTACAAGAAAAACGACCTTCTTTGGTTTCAATACGAAAGGTGTTCTTCGATCAGGATAATGCTCAGCTACATACAGCGAGGATGACATTCCAAAGGCTGGAGCAGTTTGAATGTGAAACAATGTCCCACCCACCATATTCGCTGGACATTGCCTCATCTGATTATCATTTATTCCGCAGTCTTCAAAATGATTTTGACGGAAAAAATATGAATTCTGTAGACGAGATCAGAACAGAACGGACAAATGAATTTTGGGAGAGGGGCCTTGCGAGTCTACCATATAGATGGAAGAGCATTGTATTAGGTTGTCAAGTATGAAATTTGTAGCAAGGTATATGGTAAACTTTGATAGTTGCTCATTTTGCGCCATTATTATATTTTGACAATCTTTATTTTTTGTTAGAAAGTTGATACATATATTTCTTTATTCTAATACATTTTGCACTTTATAAAGTATTAATAAATCGTTTTTTGCTATTTTTGTTTAGAGATCGATAAGTCAGAAATTCGTAGTTTTGAAATATGAGTTCTTTCGTGGAAATACAGCATCAGAGACAACTCGGAATATTACATAGCAGACAATATCAAATTGGTTTGCAAAATTTCGTTCAGGTAACTTTGAACTCACAAATGAGCAATGCGGTCGACCAGAAACAAAAGTGGATAATGACGAACTGAAAGCCATCGTCGGGTTAGATCCACCTCAAAGTGCCCGTGAATTATCGTTGCTGTTTGGTGTTAGCAAGCAAACAATATTGACTCACCTAGCTCAAATCGGTAAAGCGAAAAAGTTAGATAACTGGGTTCCACATGAACTCAATGAAAATCAAAAACAGCAATGCTACTTTTTCGTCACGAAAATGTATCATTTTTTAACCGAATTGTAACATGTGATGAGAAATGGATCCAATACAACAACCGTAAACGTTCAGCACAATGGTTTGACAAAGATGAGCCACCAAAACACAGTCCAAAAAGCAAAATTCATCAAAAGAAGCTGATGGTGTGCGTATGGTGGTCTGGTGCAGGTGTGATCCGGCTCATCAATCACAGCCGAAGTATACCGCAGCCAACTGGACCAAATGATGCAGAAACCTATAAAAAAAAAACAGCCTAGTTTAATCAACAGATCCACTCCTATTTTATTGCAAGACAATACCAGGCCACATATCGCAAAAATGACATTGGAAAACTACAGGAGTTGGAGTTG
>NC_068981.1:95562020-95567535 GCF_001194135.2 Octopus bimaculoides
ATACTTTTCTTTTTTTTTTTTTTGAAAATTAATATTCATTTCATCGTTTTGCTGAAGCGCCAAGAAATTTGATAAACGTTTACTTGTAATTATCGTTTGTATGCCATGTTTCTTGATAGTACCTATGGTAACAAAAGTAGATTTCCACAGTTACCTGTCACACGACGGGTAACGTGCGCGCGCACGCACGCACGCACACACACACACACACACACACACACACACACACACACACACACAGTGATCATTGTTGCTGTTTAATCCCGTGTTGGCTTTGAATAAAGCAGGCATTTTGATGAATGCCATTAATATTATGAACATTCTGCAGTCAGAGCATCAGCCTCATTATCAAAAGGAGACGGTCTGTTTTGTTATGGTTGCTGTTGTCGCTGTTGCTGCTGCTGCTGCTGCTGTTGCTGTCGTCATCATCTTGGTGTTGCCTTTGAATCTGACTCCACCGAATATACCAATAACCATGGATATTCCAGCCTCGACCATCCCATCGTATTGCATGTATATCAGAAACTGTATTATCCGATGTATATTTTTCAAGTCGGTAGAATGTAACTTGACTGAAATTTGGCTGCTTGTTTTAGCAAATCGAGCAACAACGTAGAGGCTCCCTCGCTGGTGAACAATAAAATAGAAATAGCGGATTTGGTGGGTATTGGTTTTAATCTGTAATTTTTTTTTTTAAGCAGGTTTCTGGGTTGTTAAAATGGAGTTGGAATAGCGTCTGCCATCTCTATACTTAATTTCAGGTGTGAGTACAGCCTAAAATTACTACAATGTGTAACACGATTTTTGTCCTTGGATAGCAACTGTTATTTTCTATTTGCTTACCTATAAGATGCATGAAAAATGGCTAATATTTCCTTCAAACTTTGCTTTTGTTACAAACTCCAAAGAATCGACCTCAACACATAGCTATGATGCTCCCCCACTACTCATGCTCATGATCAGAGATGCACATATCGTCAGTCACCAAGGGACATGCTCAAGTAGTTAAGGCAAAGCAACTGACGAGCAAATCTGTGGTATTGAGCAGAATATTTGTTATAACATTATTTCTGCTTCAGTAACTCAATTCTGAATCTGTCTGAAATGTATTGGAAAATAAGTCAGTTTCAAAACATTGATGTCCAGATTATAAAAGCAAAGTTTGGAGGGAATAGTAGTGATTTCCTTTGATTTCTGGCCAAAGACAGAAAAAAAAACCCATTTTGTTTCACAGTGTTATATTCTGGCAACTTGAGCACTTACATAGTTCCGTGGACCGTATTCTAATGTTAATGCAGCATGATGTTTGCGAAGATCTTTGCACTTCAATATTCGGCTCATGTCTCAAATTGTATATCTTGCAGGTGCAACTGGTGAATTCCAAATTGTCGCTTAGAGCTGTTGGAAGCCTGTACTAGTCAACTTTGGAATTTGCTCCAAACAAAAGTAAAATACACCTGCCTAATATACATCGTATGATTCACAAGAGTAACTCTTCTGTGTGTGCACCACATCATATCTGGCGATATTCACATCTATGCTTTTCCCTGACATCACACAAAATGCTACCATGAAGACGAAAAAGAAAAAAAAAAACAACCTCAAAGCAGGTCCTATTTAAATAGGACGAACAATGTACCTAACTCTTGAAAGGCAGACATGTAGCGTTCACGTTTGATCATTTATTGGAAAGCCTTCATCTATCCTGTCCCAAAGTTTCCATTTACATTATTACAGCCGGAGAACCAATGAAATCCAACCAGGGATGACGTCACATTAAAGCCAAACTGACTACGAAGGAAGTTACTATCAAGAGTGCAGACTTCGTCATCACAACCGGTGGAGAAGAGGAGGGGCACAATAAACTTCTGTGGACATCACATACTGATAATGAGTATACCAATGATCATACTTTTTTTTTATAACCACAGCCGGTAGAATTGTTGTGGAGGGATGTTGATGTTGACTAAAAGCTTCTGGGCATATTCTGCATGCAAATGTAACCGAGTATTCCACTTATTCGTGGCTACAATGGGGTCCCGGTAAATGTATTACCTTCACAATGTCAGAATTCTCTAAAAATGCATTGTTATCTTTTATTTTTTATCTTTTACTTCTTTCAGTCATAACCCTAACCAACCAACACCGTTGTCAAGAGGTAGTGGGGGTACAAACGCATACACCAAGACACACACATACACACACTATGTATATATCGGGCGGTTGAGGCACAACGAAGAGTTTTTACTGCATTTTTGACTTTGAGAAAAGATACATTTTTTACAAATGTTCACCACCTTACAAAAACTATACCAACTAATGAAATGATTCTTGTATACACCCGCTAAATACTTCTGCCAAGTATAAAATAGTTACTCCACAAATGACTCTTTATTCTCGCCTGAGCTGTCAGACTACTTTCCACTGGGTTGGCCGCTTCTGATTTATGTTGTCTGGTTGAATTTTGATGATTTATATTCCTTTGGCAGCACAATGGTTTTTTATTTTATTTTATTCTTGATGATTATTTTTAGGTATATGTTACAAAATAGATCTCCCTTGCTCATTGTTATGATATTGAGGCTCCTTCGTTGCTGTGTACTGTATCCTATATCGGCGATTGTGGTGTTGGCGAATTTTGCTTCGTTGAAATGATACTACGAGATATTTTTGTCTGCTAAGTTTGTGTGTGTGTGTGTGTGTGTGTGTGTGTGTGTGTGTGTGTGTGTGTGTGTGTGTGTGTGTGTGTGTGTGTGTGTATTGAGCACGCATGTATGTTTGTGAGGTAGAATGAGAGTTGGTGTATCAGTTGCAATGCAATTGTTTGTAGTAGTTAGGTGCGAAGATCAGAAAGTCACTCCGGTGAAAAATTAATGTAGTTATCGCGATGTATTCTAGTAATGAGGGTGTTGGCTTTTTTAACATATAAAAAAATTCAGATACGATGTGATTAAATCGTATCTTATGTTACATGAAAAGTTGTTTGTTTTTTTCTTCTTTTTTTTTTTTTTAGCTTTTGTTGCATGTACATGCAGTATTGCGTTGAACATAAAATAAGTGGGAAACGTGGTAGTGTTATTTGCTGAAGAAATTTTTTTCAGATCCGCTTGATAGTAAGAAGATTCTGCAAAGCTTGTAAAGGTCATTTTGCTAATGGACAATAAGTGAGAGTTAACTACAGACAGGGACGTGATAAAGACTAAAAGACCGTGCAATGCACAGAGACAATTCGCTTCCCTGTTGGTAATTTTACAGGAGTTGGGACAGTATGTGAATACCTCCTCGATGGTAATGACAGATGACTTCCTTCAGGTGCTATATTTCTCACCTGAACAGTCACAGCATAGTTGAATATGATTCACTTAGAATTTGCGGCTGAGAGGTTTGGCTGGGTTTAAAAAGTAGTTGAACATACTTCGAAAGATGCTATCAGACATTTGCTTAGTTATCTACGTAGAGGTAAAGCCTATTCACAGCGTAAGCAGCGTAAAATTGGCATATCTCGGACCACTCAACTGACTTGAAGCAGCTGAGTATTTATGGAACAGAAGTTGTTGTGTAAAATGAGGATCTGGAATGGTTTACCTCGATTAGGCTACAATAGGTTGATCAGGTGTGCCTTCAACGTTACAACCTTTCTACTTATGAATAAAACAGTTAAAAAGCTTCTATGAATACGCATAATGGGAATCTTTAATGACCTCACCTTATAATCAACCCCCTCCCCCGCACACACACACACACATTTATTTATATCTGATTATCCCACACAGATTTCTCATTATTTGTTTCACATTTTGTTTTGGCAGTTATTCATTTGGTGCTCCGAAAGTTGTTATCGAAGAAGACTGAAAGAGAGAGAGAAAGAGTGGGGAGAAAAGAAGCTGAAAATGCAAATTAAGAATAAGAAAATTTATTTACAATCACTTAACCGGTTTCATGATTTTCAAAAGGGGTGAAATTTTGAGAATCCTGGACTATATTGTATTTGAACTAAATTTTTATTGGGCATTTGTCACAGATTGTATGTACGGTATAATTGTAACACATATTCATTATCCAAATGGATGCTATTTCTTATATCTGATTCAATGGAATTAAACTTAAATAACTATAAACAATCACCACGATACTTAAAGAAATGTAGGTGTTTGAGTCCGGCATAGGTTTTGTACAGCCGACTAAAGTTATCTCAATATATTACTGATACTAGTATCGAGTCAATTTGCTACATAATCGTTCAGCTTGCGAGAAATAGCCATAAAATCACACTCTTGCATTTTAATCAAGGTATCGAAGGATATTGGAAAATATTGTTCTAGATAAACAATACATAAAGAAAAGACAAGGTAATTACAGCGGGAGCGAATTTGATCATAGAGCTGCTGAAACAGAGCAGACTTGGAACTTGGCAAAAGCAAGACGAATTGTTAGAAGTATCTATTTTATCGACACCTGGACGGAATGAAAAATCATAATTGTTTCTAACCTGATTAAAACTTACACAGAAACGAGGTCTATCAAGAATTATGGATGAGATTCTACGCAAATTTGCACCAAATTTTCATGCATAATGCATTTGTGAAGAATACAGATAATGAATGGTTCTTTGGAACAAAGGCAAAAACAAAAATACTGAAAGAGAGAAGACGAAAGAGTTAGAGAGCGTGAAAAAGTGATGATTTTGATCAAAGATTCGACTGGTTTCATATTATCACGATTAAAAGTGAATTTTCAGTGTCACATCGAGTTAATTAAATCAGCTTTAGTTTCGATCCTGGTAAATATAACATAACACAAACAATAACACATCCCCGACCACCTCTTGGCTGATCTCATGGCAACGCACAGATGATATTTGCCTTGACCTATTATTGCAGTTAAAGTAAATAGTATACTGCATTTTAAAATCGGTTACACAGCAATGGCCGATGTTAGTGGGGATGATGGAGAAATAAATAGCTCACACCTCATTATTCTATGAGCAACTCTTGTAAATATTTAATGATTGCGTTGATGAAAGACGTAGAGTTACAAATGGCCGAGTTAATATTGATGTTGGACAAAGTGTCGGAAGGTTAGGCGGATCATATTCTAGAGCCAGCGCTACAGCTTTCATGGACTTTCATGACCTAAACATTTAAATAACTCGTTCGACAAATTGTAGTTATTGCATGGCGGTACAGTATACTATATAATGGACTATAGTGTCTAAACTGAGTATTAGATCGTATGTATGTATGTGTGCGTGTGTGCGTGTGTGTGTGTGTGTGTATGTATGTATGTGTATGTATGTATGTGTGTATGTATGTATGCAAGCATGTATGTATGCATGTACGTATGTATGTGTGTATGTATGTATTATGTATGTACGTATGCATGTAAGCACATATGCATGTATGTGTGCGTGTGTATGTGTGTGTGTGTGCGTGTGTGTGTGTATGTATGTATGTATGCGTGTGTATGTATGTATGTGTGTATGTATGTGTGCAAGCATGTATGTATGCATGTACGT
>NC_068981.1:95568413-95570141 GCF_001194135.2 Octopus bimaculoides
ACACACACACACACAGGGGCCATAGTAGGGGGCACTTTCCCAAGATTCAGCACATCGAGACTGAACCTGAAGCACAAGGTTGCAAGGCGTGCTTCTTAACTACACAGCCAAGCCATACTTATAACTCTATTAACTCTTTTCTTTTTCCTTTTCCCTCTAAAACGGTAACACAACGTTCTCTTGAAGATAGAATTCAAGTAGTCATCTCAATTACGAAATTTGAAAATGATAGCGGAGTTGTGCGACAGCAAAAGAATTTACCACCACCAATCCACTAGACTGTCAAACCACCAGTGTTGTTTATTTTGGATTTATTTTAGGTTTAGGGAATGTTGCCAAAAGCTCAGTCAGATCATAATTAGCTGGTGAAAAATCTCTTAATATTGTCGACAAACTTGTCGTGGCAACTCATTCAATGTCAGTTTGTAGTTATGCTGCAGCTAAAGGAATGAGTCCGAGCTCATTTTACCACCTACTTCTAATGGTCTAATAATAAAATAAATGTTAGTCAAGCTGGTTTGAGTAGTGCTTCAAGTATTCATCCTCGAGGCATTACTTATGAAACATCAAATATGTGAAATAACTTTTCTTTTGTAGAGGGTGTGGAGGGAACAGGGTATCTCGAAGCATACATAAGGCTATAAATAATGGCATGTAAATATTGGACCGAAGAACCATTTTGGATAGAAAGAGTCGAAGGCTATTCCGTCCTATATCTTTTTCGACGTATTATTTACATGCTATTCTTTATAGCTTTATGTGTGTATCGAGATCAACTGTCAAAAAAAAAAAAAAGGAAAAAAACAATTATGTCGCGTTCTCTCGAAAGTTCATAAATTTTTATGGCATCAACAACATCAGATATGTGTGTGTGTGTAGGTAGGTAGATAATACATACATACATACATACATGCATGCATGCATACATACATGCATACATGCATGCATGCATACATACATACATACATACATACATACATACATACATACATGCATGCATACATGCATACATACATACATACATACATGCATACATACATGCATACATGCATACATGCATATATACATACATGCATACATACATGCATACATGCATACATATATGCATACATACATACATACATGCATACATACATACACACATACATACAATGTATTTTCAAATTCCGAGTAGACTGTAATGGAGGAGGCATATATCTTGTTTCATATTTAACTACGAAGTTTTAAAAAGTCATTCAGAAATAAATATGCTTTGAAGTAAACAATATTTATTAACAGTTCATATAATTTTAGATATTTCAGCAAGTATAGGAGACAAGTACTAAACAATTTCGATACTATTATCAACTCATTAGTAAAGCATATCCTTATGGTTTGACGGGCAACATTTTTCATTAATGTTTTATGTAGTGTTTTTGGTACCGAAACACTTTCAAACTTCGTATACTTATCTATTTTGTGTTATAGAACAGACAAAAAATTTTGTATTCGAAGTTATTTCATGTAAAAAGTTGTCGTATTTCGGTAATTTCAACCAATCACTAACGTCTATTGAGGTGAAAACAATTAATGGCGTGGAATGTAAACAACGGTGTTACGGGATCTTTTCCCTTGAATAAAATTAGTCCCGTTGTTTGTCAACATCAACTACCCGTGTTACTCTTATTTATGACATCGTTCGTGCGTTTGTACTGGTTTTAGCTTTAGGGTTTTACGGTTAGGGTTCGG
>NC_068981.1:95570837-95577105 GCF_001194135.2 Octopus bimaculoides
CTCTCTCTCTCTCTCTCTCTCTCTCTCTCTCTCTCTCTCTCTCTCTCTCTCTTTCTCTCTCTCTCTCTCATCCAGATGTTGACATGAAAATAAGATGTGCTCATAACGTTAGTTATTACCATTATATAAATATTATTGATAGCATACTTCGAATGAGAATGACTGTTTGCTTATAGGATTCAAACTAAAGCTAGGTTTCGGTGCGTTTTGCAATAGCCACAATGGACGATCAACAGCTATTAACGCATCACAATCAGTTCTGGCTGTTATGTTGAAGCCATAAAAATGAGCCTTGCTGTCAATTTTCTTGAACGAATGTGAAAGATGAACAGAAGTAATAAGCTTAGCGCTAAAGTGGTACAGGAAGTGTTTGTGAATCACTTGTAAAGGCCGCTGGAGTAGCTTTTTTTTATTATTTTATTAATATTGTGTGGCGGTGTCAAACCAGAGCAAGTCTGAATATTGCCTTAGATCCTTGCATCCTTGCTTTGACTCCCTGCAGTCTTGCACGAACTCGCAAAATTTAATCTTAACATAAACTGTAACCCTATACACGCCCCGCTCATTCCACGTTTGTGGTTTTAATTTCACAGAAATTACGTTGTTTCATGATGTATTGATATATCTGCGACACATTTCCAGTTGATCCAATCAACGAAACAACCTGCTCGTGAAATTAATGTGCAAGTGGCTGAGCACTCCACAGACACGTGTACCCTCAACGTAGTTCTCGGGGATATTCAGCGTGATACAGTGTGACAAGGCTGACCTTTTGAATTACAGGCACAACAGAAACATGAAGTAAGAGTGAGAGAAAGTTGTGGTGAAAGAGTACAGCAGAGTTCGCCACCATCCCTTGCTGGAACCTCGTCGAGCTTTAAGTGTTTTCGCTCAATAAACACTCATAACGCCCGGTCTAGGAACCGAAACCGCGATCCTATGACCACGAGTCCGCTGCCCTAACCACTGGGCCATTGCGCCTCCACGGAGGTTAACAGATAAGTACTTTAAATAATATCTTCCTTAGTTTCGCACGTTCTTTCTCATCTCTTACATTTTAGGTTAAGATTTTCTGTAATTCATCATTTCTCACCATTTCTCACGTACACTAGAGTAGCAAATAGCAAGGACGGTAATTAACCTTGCGATAGCCCATTGTTTAATTCCGATTAACACAGTCAGAAAGCCCACTCCTTTTGCCGTTACACCAGTGAAGTTACTCAACTAGCCTTTTCTCGCTCATTCTTGTAAAATTTATTTGAAATATTATTAACCACGAATATGAATTTTAATGCCCAGTGCGCAACAGCTTCACGTTATATCATAGTTATTACTCTTCATTGAAGCTATGCTTTATTCAATTATGATCTGAAGAGAGGGAATCAAGGTTGTTATTCGTCAGCTGTAAACAAAAATGGTTACCGTTTTCCTTCTTCCTCCCCAGTTAAGTTTGTTCAACTTTAATATGCATTATCCACTATATTTCTTATAAGTATCAGATGAGTGCTACTTCACCCCACTTCTCTCTCTCTCTCTCTCTCTCTCTCTCTCTCTCTCTCTCTCTCTCTCTCTCCTACTCACTCACTCTTTTCCCACCTATCATATTCTGGATGCCCTACTGGGTCAAGAGTAGGAATACTGATAAGGTTTCTTATGTTTTACTCGCGCCTCTTAGAGTTCTGAAACAGTTAGCAAAAGCATGGTAGTAGCTACCAAGTTATATTCACTCGCAAATGACTGGATGTGGTTGTTTGTTTATAGTTTCAGCTTAGAGCTGCGGCCATGCTGATGCACCGCCGTGAGAGAAGTCAAGGAACTGCACACTAGTCTCTATGATGCCTGAAACAAACAATAGAACACATCTCATTCTCTAAGTTAGGATCAACGAAGATAAGAATGAACGTGAATGTTAAATCCAGACTAGACTGCAACGGACCTCGTTACTTAACCGAATAAGTGGAAAAAAAAAAAAAAAGATTTCAACTGATAGATTACTTGATTTTCTTAGTTGTGAAATGCTTGTTATGTTGCTCTCAAACATTATTCCGCTTCTATTTTGCTGTTCTCTCCCCACCTCAAGAGCAAAACATTCCCACGCTACACTGATTTAATCACCCATCGACCATAATTTCACGTCACAGTCACCATACTCACATCGTGTTACTTTAGTCTTCCGATGATAAACATCCATTTTTCGTTGTAAAAGAAGTGAAATAAATTCTACTAAAAAAATGGAGGTAAATTGCGATAGAAACCGGAAGTTGACGACAACCTCTTACTCACACGTACACTACTTGAATTACAGTGTAATAAATTTATTATTAATACATTTTTTGCGTCTTTGGTCAGTAAGTGTTATTTCCTATTTGCTTCTATCTAGAAATCAAAGAAAATTACTATTATTCTCTTCACACTTTGCCTTTCTGACCTGGACATCAATGTTTTCAAACTGACCTATTTTCCATTACATTTCAGACAGATTCAGTGCTGAGTTGCTGAAGAAGAAATATCGTTATAACAGATACTACGCTCAATATCAGAGATTTGCTCGTCAGTTGCTTGACCTCGACCACTTGAGCATGTCCGTTAGTGACTGACAATATATGTACATCTTTGACGATGAACAGGAGTAGTGGGGGAGCATCATAGCCATGTGTTGAGGACGATTCTTTGGAGTTTGAATAAATGTACCGAAAGCAAAGTTTGAAGGAAATATTAGCCATTTTTCATACTTTCTAAGGATAAGCAAATAAGAAATAACAGTTGCTACCCGAGGACAAAAATCGTGTTATAGAGTGTTGTTATTGGCAGAGTCAAATGGCTCTTCTCAAAATAAGGAATTGGCTCATATTGTTGTTCCAAGTGAATCCACTGGAACAATTCCACTGTTTCCTGTTGGTTCTTTCTGCAACTCATTAATGGTGCAGGATTACTGCATTGCTCACATGCAACTGCATTTGTTATCATGCATCTACATGCAAGCCACTGAATTACCTTCTTAGTAACGTTCTTTGCTGCATATAATGCGTTAAAATGTTGTACTTCAGCTACTATTTCTGAAACATTTAATAGATCATTAGAATGGACAATACACGCAAGTCGGCAAGCTGGCAGAATCGTCAGCACGCTGGGCAAAATGCTTAGCAGCATTTCGTCCGTCCTTCCATTCTGAGTTCAGATTCCACCGAAGTCGACTTTGCTTCTCATCTCTTTGGGGTCGATTAAATAAATGCCTGTTGAACACCGGGGTCGATGTAATCAACTTACATCTCCCTCAAAATTGATGGCTCTGAGCCAAAATGTGAAATCAATGTACTATACACGTAAGTACCTGTGAACGTAGTGTAATGAGGAAATGAATTCTTTATGTTCTGTTTATAAAATTTTGGTGTGTCACTGTCGTTACTTTCAGCTTGTAACGCAATTGACTTCTATTTTTTAGGACAATTTACTTTCACTTTTAACGATGACTAACTGAACGTTAACCCGCCCGATTCGACTGTCTAGAAATCCTTGTATTTAAAAGGGAGGTTGTTTTCAGTGTTACAAATGCACGTATGCAAACCTGCACATTCAGTCATATGTGTGTGTGTACACACATACCTTGTACATACATACATACACACACACACACACACACACACACACATATATATATATATATATTCACTTGTATATATCTCTTGAATTTCATTTCTTCACTTCTTATGAACCTCGTATTTTATTCACTTCACATGTGTGCGCGCACACGCACACACTGTAACCAACTCGAAATATCACTGCAAACATGATCAACAAAATGCTCCGAATAATAAGGTCACGGAAAATGACTTTCGCCATCTTTCCTAACAGAAATTACCTTTCCTTTCTTTCCCCATTTGTCATTGCTTCTTTTTGTTTTTTATTTATTTATTTGTGTGTGTTGTGTTTTGTTCTAACATTTCGGACTGAGATTTATAAACTGAGAATATTACGAAGTATTATGTATGTATGTATGTATGTATGTATGTATGTATGTTTGTAAAAATGATCGTTGTTGTTGCTGCTCTTGTAATAATAGTGGTAGTAGTAGTAGTAGTAGTAGTAGTAGTAGTAGTAGTTGTTGTTGTTGTTGTTGCTGCTGCTGCTTATCTTCTCTAACTCTAAGTTAACCCGTCAGGCAGATCTATGATCGAAGGCGTTCCGGCCATGACTATCCTATTTTTTACAATCATCGCTTAATCTCAGACTACATAATCCAGTATGTTTTATAAGACGTTAGAGTGTGATACACGGGAGTCTTTCACCAGACTTTAGTGTCTGCGGGTGCTTCAGAATATTCTTGGCGGGCGCTAATTTGTAATAATGCTAAAGTGGAGTAAATCTGAGGGTGCACTACTAGCGTAGCTAGAGGAGGGCGGAGGAGCGGAGGGGTAGGGTCCGCCCCGGACAGCCCTTTAATGGGGTCTGCTATAGGCTGTAAGCCTAAATAGTCTGTATTGAAATCAAATAACAACGGTTTTAATGTCAGCACACGGACACTACTCACAGTCACATGCAACAATCGATATAGTCACTGTACAATATGTATATTTTGTGGGGTCCCGGGGGGCGACAAACTGAAGGGCCGCCCCGAGTGGCACACACTCTAGCTACATCACTGGGCTGCACCATTGAATAATGAGGAGGCAGTGCCGTCCAGTGCACTCCCTTAACGACGAGCATGGCTTCCAGAAATAGTAGCCAAATCTCCCATAAGTCAAATTACATAGACCCATCGAACAAGTATTGTTGTTGTGCTAGTTTATCCAAATGACTGAAACGACGATAGCGTGGGGTACATTTGGTGTAGAACGTGTCCCTTACTACCCGGCTGGGTTGGCTGCTCGTGTTGGTCGTCTATATGCCACAAGGTCATGGCAGATGAGGAGATATTTCGCTGAGATGGAAACTAATTGGGACTCTGCTCTACAAATCGCCCGGGAGGATCCGGAAATATACCGACGCATTATCTGTCATTAGACTGCGGCTATGCTGAAGCAACGTCTTGAATGATTTTTAGTCAAACAAATCGACCACAGTACTTGTTTATTTAAAGCCTGGTATTTATTATATTGGTCCTTTTTGCCGAACCGCTAGTTTATGGGGACGTAAATACATTAACATCGGCTGTCAAACGATGGTGGGAAGGGGGACACAAAGACACGCATGCATATACAAGGTGTCCAAAAAGTCATTAGACAGATAAAAAACTTAAGATTACAACGGAAACTAGGTAACATAACATTAATAAAACTATTAATATCATAAAAAAACTTTAATAATAACATCAATATTCAACAAAAATTTAGTTGCCACCTCTAAGATTTTCCTAATAGCTTTTTGAAATAGTCTAAAGACTGTGGACACCCTGTATTCGACAGGTTTCTAGTTTCTGTACCAAATCCTCTCTAAGCACTGCAACGGTGCATGCTCCCACACCTGACCTGACCTGAGAACATTGGCGGAAACAGTATTCCACCGACCGTATCAAACATTTATATCACTATTTAGCCCCTTCCACGTTCTGATTTCAAATAGAGCCAATCAGAATCAACTTTGCCTGTATTCTCACTTCAGGGACCTCAGCGAAGATTTAAAATAGAATCACAAACTCAGCGGTTGACAGTTATGAATAGAATTACTCATATTTCCATTATAGATTCAACTTTAAACCGGTTTTTTTACTAAATGAAATATTAAGAAGTTTCTATGTCGGGAGAACCTTTATAGTGTCAGGTCGGATTGGTAGTGCATAAAAACTTGTCGAGAAACATCTGTTCTGGGAAAAACGGTGACTCATTTATTTGACTAATTCATAAGTATGACAACTACGCAACTTTTGGACCATATAGATTACTTTTGGACCATATAGATTACTTTTGGACCATATAGATTAAAACATGAGTTTTTTTCGTATGTTTTTAAAGACTTTATCGATGTTTAGTGTTAAATATGAATCGTAGCAAGGTTTCACTATCTGGTAAAAGGTTTTCCTTGCAAGATCTACATGGAGGGTCAACCAGTCAAAAATAGCAAATCGCTTCTTAATAGGGATTGAAAAGAAAGAGCATATTGGCCTATATTGTTGTGAGTACATTATGCCCGAAAAAAAAAAAATAAAAAATAAAAAATAAAAAAATTAACCATCGTGGCTTAAGTACCTTTCGCAGTGGCGTACTAACATTGATAGTTCTTAGTACCCAAGAGCAAAGATACTTTTAGTGTCGCCACCTTAATTAACTGAAAC
>NC_068981.1:95577185-95580595 GCF_001194135.2 Octopus bimaculoides
TGATGCTGCTAAAGTGTGTCACCCGAAGCAGCTCTTGATTTTTTCGCCTTCTCTCCCGGGTCCCTAAGCCTATATAACTTATACGAGCTTATACAGCAGACCTGAAAGTACCTCCCTTATAAAAGCATCGTCCGAGGCGCTCTCCTCCCATCACATCGCTTACGCTTCTGATGCCC
This sequence comes from Octopus bimaculoides, assembly GCF_001194135.2. Taxonomy (NCBI): domain Eukaryota; kingdom Metazoa; phylum Mollusca; class Cephalopoda; order Octopoda; family Octopodidae; genus Octopus; species Octopus bimaculoides. Next base: position 95,577,362 of record NC_068981.1, read on the forward strand.
CCCCCCAGTACTCTTCAGCCTTGAAAATGGCCTGCTCTAAACAATAAATAACTCTACACCTGGTGACGGTGTAATTAAGAAATCTTGTGTTGTGTAAGTGTGGAAATGTGTGTGTGTGTATGCGCATGGGCGTTTATGTATGTATGTATGTGTACGTGCGTTTGTGTGTGCGTGCGCATTTATGTGTGCTTATGTTTATAATGGAATTGAAGGTTTATGATACCTGTGGAGTATCTCCTATTATAATTGCCTTGTAGTTTCAGGGAGCTGGAACGGGTCGCCGATTTGTGACGTCCGTGCGAAGCGAGGTGATGAAAATGGCTCCTTAGTACATCACACGGTAGATACAATAAATATAAATAGAACAATGCATATATGTGCCAGAGGGAAATAAGAGACACAACTGGATAGAATGTTTAAGAGAAGATTTATTGGTATGTTAACATGCGTGATTGTGTGTGCATCATATATGCAGAATAATAGATAGGCCGTCATAAGAATAATATGTATGCGTGTGTATGTAGGCATAGACGTATGCGTGTGTATGTAGGCATAGACGTATGCGTGTTAAGAACATACAAGGATGACGATGAAGAAGAGACAGTGAAAGAGTCTATAGCCATCGAAGTGAGGAGTAAGTTCATAGACACAAGAATGATAAACATCAGTTCGTAGTTAATTGTACATAATAGTTAAAATACTGTATCAAGAAGTTGTGGCGAAGATGCAGAGCCGGTTGCAGTACGTGTTGTACGTGAAGTTGTGGCTGTGATGCTACTACCTAGGTCACTTGGTACAGGAGTTCTCGCAGGTTGTATATTCGCTGTTGATCCATGGTGAAGTAATTCACGAACAGTGCAGTGTTGTAACCAGCGCGAGTACGTAGAGAGATGTTGACGTTAGGACGAATGGTGACGACGGAGATGGAGCTCGCTGAATGCCATTGGACGAAATTGGTGAGTCTCTACGTGGCTACTGTTATGTTGTCGCTGGAACTGGCGGTGTCTTGTGTGGTCAGTGGCCAGACCTTAAAAGGTCTGGAACCGAAAGACATCGAGACGAGGAGAAGCTAGGGTTTTTATAAGGAGTTGTAGGCTCAAAGCTGAGTAGAAAACAGGCTGTCACACGTGACCTTATTTGAAGGCTGCGATTGGTTGGGTTGCATATTGGCGCGAATAGAGCAAGAGACAAATTGCGCCAATACCAACCAATCAGAGTAGTGGACACAACAGGGTCCAAAAATGCGGCTAAAGGCTAGCTCCTTTCTGGTTGCTATTCTTTCTTTTTATTTGATTATCTTATTGTTTCTTAAACTTTCTTCCCTAACGATTTATTTTTACTGATTGAATTTTCTCACGACCGTCTTTCATTATAATAAAATTCAATAGGTTATAAATAGATATAACCCACGTGTGATTATATGAAGCATAAAAATACTGTAAAGAAAAGTGACTCACATAGTACAAAACAATGTAGATATAAATCTACACAAAACTGTATTAATAGCAAAAATATCTATAAATATCTTCAGTGGAATGAGCGTGCTTGTTTCTTTCGACATAATACGTCCTACTGTAGTTTGAAGTTTGTTACTAATGGAAGGGGCATTCAAGCCTACAGCAAGCTAGGGAGAGTGACACTGATGGGCGAGCAAGCGGACGATTATATGAGCGAGATCAGAAGGTTGGATGTAAGCAGGGTTTACGGAGTAGAGATGGTGTGGATTGTGAAGTTGGCTTTTGTGACCAGATTCCCTGATTATATCTGTAGCGTACGACTTTAGGGAAATTCCTCTCTTTCTGTTATATAAACGTAAATACGGACGTAGTAGATAACAGCTAACTTTCGTCCGCCTGTTTGGACCCTGCTGTGTCCACTACTCTGATTGGTTGGTATTGGCGCAATTTGTCTCTTGCTCTATTGCGGGCCAATATGCAACCCAACCAATGGCAGCCTTTAGATAAGGTCACATGAGATAGTCTCTTCTAAACTTCCGGTGAGTCGACTGCATGCTATAAAACTTCAGCGACACAGCGAGTCGATGTCTTTCGGTTTCAGACCTTTTGAGGTCTAGCCACTGACCACAAAGCACACAACCAGTTCCAGCGACGACACAACAGCAACCACATGGAGACTCATCAACACACTTCCAACAGCATACGGCAATCTCTTTCTTCATCGCCTCCATCTTCTTGACGCCAACATCATCTCTCTACGTACACACCAACCAGCAACGCTCGCACAGGTTTCAATCTCCACACTGTTTGTGAATTACTTCACCATGGTTAACAGCAAATACAACCTGCGACAACCTTCTGTAACAAGAGACCGGCTCTGCATCGTAGCCACAACTTCTTATACGACAGTACCTCAACCGGCTCTGCATTACAGCCACAACTTCTTGATACAGCATCTCAGCTATCGTGTACACTGACTGCGAACTGGTATTTATCATCCTTGTGTCTGAACATTCTTCTAACGTCATATTATAGACTCTTTCAATGCTCTGTACTTATCGCACACGCATGCATTCATGTTTGTACACACATACTTTGTATACATGACGGCCTGTTTATTATTATGTTCATATGATGCATACACAGACACATGTTAGCCTATATATAAAAATCTTCTCTTAAACATTCTACCCGGTTGTGTCTCTCTTTTTCTTCTGGCACTTATATTCTTTATCCTTTTCATATTTTATTTGTATCGACCGTGCGCTGTACTAAAGGAGCCATTCTCGTCACCCTTCCTTCGCACGGTCGTTTACATATCTCATGACATTTGCAGCAAATGCCGGACATCGAAACGAAGTCTATAGGAGAACAAGTATTGACGCAAAACAGCACCATGCTGGAGCCCCGCCTTGTTGGGTTTAGTCGAAGAAATCGATCCCAGTGTAGGGCAGGATTCATGAGAGACGAACTGTAGATAGGAACTTCGCTGCGGGCTAACTAGGAAGTTGGTCAGCAGCGAAAGGAACTTCCGGTGGGAGAAGAATAAAAGAATGTCAGCTGGGTGTTAAACGCATCCGAAGTTTGAAAGTGTTTAGTTACAAAAAATTAATTTCTTGATCTGCCGTTCAAAGGGAAAAGATCCAGTTTTTCCTTTATAACTTTTAGGAAAATGGGGTTTTTTCAATGAAATTTTATAGAAATACCTTTGAAACGGCATACATTACGATTATAAAGTAATTTGTGTGGAAAATCTTTTCCAAAGAGTGGGGAGAGG
>NC_068981.1:95581561-95583110 GCF_001194135.2 Octopus bimaculoides
ATATGGATAGATACAGAGAAAGAGTAATAACGAGTGAATGAGAATAACGACGAAGGGTTAAAAAATGTAAAAATAATTGAAAATGAAACAAAATTGAAGCCAAAACACTAAAAATACATGCGGAAAAAATATTCTATTTGCTTAGTTTCATTTTAGGCTTTCATTTCATTTTCACTTTTAATTTCACTTTTTAACACTAAAAAGTGAATCAGGTTTAATATTGGCGAAGGAAAAACGAATAAGCGGCAATTAAGCTTACATGCTGTGTTATGGTTAAAAGCCGAAAGGTGGCAAACAAGCTTCATTCACAAGCAAGTATAATTACTAAAACTTAAGGTAACGCTGTTTATATCGGTTATAGTGTAAACACAAACGTAGAATGGTTCTAGCGGTAATATTTTTCTTAGAGAAACTTCTCTTTAAAGATCTTGTGTGTTAAACACCCATACCACTCAGAATGAGGATAAGGTAAATATGTTAATAGTTACCAGGGTAGCAAAATTCACAGATAAACTGGGATATTATACATATTTAAGAGGTAGAAATTCCATGTTAAAGTGATGTATTTTGAGTTTATATAATAAAGAATAAATGGAGAAAAACGCATATAATAAATAAGTTCCTTTAATTCCGACACATGTTTCAAAAATTACATGCACTCTATTCCAAAGGAATAAAAGATGTTATTATAAATGTAATTATATATATATATATATATAATGAACGATGTTACCATCATTATTTTAATCTAATGCTGTTTCATGTGCATATATTCCATCTGTCCATCTTCGTCCGCTATTCCTAAGAGGAACAATACTGCAGTAACTGGTCTAGCGATAGTGTGTATTACATAAAGAATGATGCATAGATGGCTACTTAAATACTGGTTAGAATACTCCAGATAATTTTAAAAACTTAATTTGATTTATAGCTACTCTGCCAGGTGAATGCTTACATTTACAATGTTAGATCTGGTTAGCAATTAACTGATGTAGCAAACTAGTACATAACTGAAAGTAAGACTCATGGTACCAAGTGTGGCAGAACACAATAGCTAGTATGCTACATTTCATTATAAAAAAAATCGACGTCCATTATATTAAACTCACAAAAAATGTGCTAATAACAAGCTATAGAAACGTTTTGTTCGTAAATGCTCGGCTGCACAATCGACAATGATTTTGCAGTAATTGGTAACCTTTATATCTCTTCACTGAAAATTGAACAAGTAAAGAACAAAGACAGCTTGTTCTATTTTCATTCAGTTTTCATTCCCTATATGCATTTTATATTTTAACGATAAATATTTTCATTCTTTTTTCTTTCTTTTACTTGTTTCATTCATTGGACTGCAGCTATGCTGCGGCAACGCCTTGAAAGATTTTAAGCTGGACAAACCGACCCCCCCCAGTACTGGTACTAATTCTATTGGTCTCTTTTACCAAACCGCTAAGCTATGAGGAAATGAACAAATCAACACCAGTTGCCATGCGTTGGTGCGCACGTGCACGCCCACACGTATACACACACACACACACACACACACACA
>NC_068981.1:95583705-95588913 GCF_001194135.2 Octopus bimaculoides
CTCTCTCTCTCTCTCTCTCTCTCTCTCTCTCTCTCTCTCACTCACTCACTCACTCATTCTCGAATGCTAAACATACTGATTTAGCTAGTGAACAGGTTCATGGTTATTTTTATCACTTCCCTTTTCTGGTCTTCAAAAATACAGAGAAGTTGGCAGCTGAAATACTACAATAATTTCCTGTTCTTGTTCATACAGAAACAACGGTAACAGTATTAATGCTCTACTGGGTGCTAAATTTGCATGAAGAGGTTCCGGATCTTTATGTTCTGAGTTCGAATTCCGGTGAGGTCAACTTCGACTTTCATCTTTTCGGAGTCGATAAAATATAATACCAACCAAATGGTGACATCTTTACTTGTTATTGGTGTGTGGGATGGTGTTTTAGTGTCGGATGTCGATTATATAAGCGTATATGATCTTATTTTACTGGGTGGTGCTTATGTGTGGGTTAAGTTATATTCAGTAGAATGTGTTGTGTGAATAAGAAAAACAATAATAATAGTAATTGCTGTTATTATTATGGCGGCGAACTGGCAGAATAGCTACTGCGCCAGACAAATTGCTTAGAAGCATTTCGTCAGTCTTTATGTTCTGAGTTCAAATACCACCGAGGTCGACTTTGCGTTCCATCCTTTTGGGATTGATAAATTAAGTACCAGTTGTGGACTCTGGGGTCGATGTAATCGACAAGCCCCTCCCCAAATTTCAGGCCTTGTGCCTATTAGTAGAAAGGATAATCATTATCGTTGTTGTTAGGGTGGGGAGCTGGTAGAATCGTTAGAGAGCCGGAAAAACGCATTACGGTGTTTCTTGCAGTTCTTTACGTTCAGAATTCAAATCCAGCTAAGCTCAACTTTGTCTTCCATCCTTTTGAGGATCGATAAAATACAGTACCAGTCAAGAAATGGGATCAATGATATCGCCTCCCTTCGAAATTGTTGTCGAGTGCTCAGAATTCTCTCCTCCAGACGGGCAAAACGGTCGGTTGCTTGTCAATCATTGGAATCTATAAAAGATTAGAGGTGGTCAAGAGCGACTATATCCTCATGGAGACTAGGCGTCGACAAAGATAAAATTAATAGTATATTCTTTATGACCTTTAGCCTGAGATCTATGGACAGTTTCTCGATATCCCAAGCTTGGCAGTGAGACCGAGAGGCATTGCTGGTTATTAACTGACCTGGAAATCCTGTAGACGACTGAAGATCATTCCGCCATCTTTCTTGATCAGGAAGGCAAGTAATTTTTTTCTGTCTGCTTGCTATTACGAAAGAGGTTGAGTAGTGGACAGTACTGAATGAACTGAGGGCAGTTACTTTCCTCTTCGATAAGTCCCCATCAACTTCCTCAAGCAACACTAGTAAAGGAAGGTAAGAGCGAAGGAGGAGGGGGAAATGCTGCATTGCAGTAAATTTGATGAAAGGCGAATAAAAATGGTAAAACTCGAATGAATGAACTTACTTTCAAAATGCACCTTTAAGTTGGTGAACGCAGCTAGTCGAGGGCACTTGCACTGAGCAGCAAGGGTAAACCTAGACCTGAAGGGTAACTAAATTGGTCCCAAGTGAATGTTCTCCTAGAGGCATGCTTCATCTCATTTCCTTTTGTATTGCATCTTCATATTTAATTCTATGTAACCCCTCCCTCCGTTTTTGCGATATCACCTATCTGTCAACCTTGTGGTGAGTCAAAGAACAATTATGAGTAATAATGTAGTAATTATGATTTACAACATGGACAAAATACAGAGAAGAAAAAGAGTTCCTCAACATATTGAGATACCATTCCTGTATGTACTAGAAGGCTTCATAGTAATTTTAGTTTTTACTTTCAATTTTCATTGTCAGGAAACTTTGCTGTGTTGTTTATAGATGATGACTGCATTGGTAGGGCTGCCGGCTGAAATTTACTTAACAAAGAGGTTAAGCAAACGATAGTTCAATCCACCTCAGAAAAGAGCGTTAGTCTTAAAGTTAAATACCCGACATAGCATTGACGCATTCCCAATAGTTATTTCAACTAAGCTGATTAAAATACACGCGAATCATCTAAAGTGGATTTAACTTAAGACTTGTGAGCTAGGGATCCAACAATTCACATATTCACTTACTTCCTGAGAAATTTATCAAGTTTCAGAGTCGCTGTTGGTCAGCTGGGATTGCCCACTAAATAAATATTCCACAGTTTGTATAGTAATATTTCAATTCCAGTTTATAGAAGAAAAACTGCAGAAGTTTTTATATCCGTGACATGAAAATACTGGAACCCATGCTCAGTATGAAAATTATGCAATCATCTAATAAATAAAAGTTTTAATTGGCTACTTATTATCAGATTTTGGAACTAATAGGTTTATAACAACCTCGAACTTGATCAATTCAAAATGAAACTAAGTATAGAAATCAATACTTGTAAAGAAATATCATTCTGCTTGATGGAATGTGTCTTGATGATCTCAAAATAAACTGCATTCACTGTGTTAAACAATGAAGCTATCATTGTCGCCTACGAAACTGTTCACGTGATAAACGAATATATGATGTCAAAATTTCCGGGAGAAGAAAACAGAATATATTTCACTCGACACTATTGTTAAGTAGCCGTCAGTCAGAAATCCTATCAATTTATCCATCACCTATAAACAACACAGTAAAGTTTCCTGAATATGAAATCTGAACCTAAAATTAAGTTGAGGTAAAGTTTTCTGATACATACTCGATTGCACTGGCGTAGCTACACTGTGTGCTGTTCGGAGTGACTATTGAGTGCCCCCACTCCACAACACAGCAGACACAAAAGTGCCACGCCTATAAAAGCGTCGCCCGAGAAGTGCCGTCTCCATCCCACCCCATTAGCTATGCTACTGCAACACTTGTATTCTAATACATTGAAGAACTCTTCTTCTCATTTCGTCTATCTGTTGTACATTATGATAATTACTAATACTCGTTCCTTGATTTTCCACAAGGATACAGCTAAAGAAACATCAAAAGAACAAATTACAAAAATGGAGAGGATTTACATACAATTAATTATTATTCTGCGGCGTTTCTAAAACAGTCGCACGCTTCAAACCATTTTTTTCATATCATTTCAAAAAGGAATATAACATATCATTATTATTGAGATATCTTCAAAATGAACAGTTGCATAAACGCAGGGTGAAAGCAAAGTAAACCGTTGCACATTTTATACGATCAGTTCATTAAGGTGTCAAATGGAAAACGGAGAAATATTAGAGACAAAAATTGCTGTTCACCAGGAGCGTTCATATAATTTAGATACATGGAAGTTAAGTTTCTTTTACGGGCGCAGACAGAAAACAAGGATGAAATAATTCTGTTCTTGTAAAGAAGGCAGCGAGTTGGCAGAATCGTTAGCATGCCGGGCAATATGCTTAGCAGTATTTCATCCGTCTTAACGTTCTGCGTTCAAATCCCGCCGAGGTCAACTTTGCCCTTCATCCTTTCAGGGTCGATAAATTAAGTACCAGTTGAGCGCTAGGGTCGATGTAAACGATTTACCTTCTTCCCCGAAATTACTGACCTTGTGCCAAAATGTGAAACCAATATATGTTGTAAAGAATTGCTTTGTCTTATGTCTGGTACTGGAAAGAACAGGAAACAAAGATTCTTTTAGATAACGGCAAAAACTTCACTAACAATCTCAACAAAAAGATTTTGTAAGATTGCTTACTCTCTTTTCTATGTTTCTTAATGTTTAAATTTTATATCTCCCATTTGATATTGCTCCAAATCTGACTGATACTTTTATCTATCTAACAACACTGCTTACATATAACGCATTATCTAAAAACCGTTCCTTGTCTCCGAAATGGTTACCAATTAAAACAACTTTCTGAGACAATTCGAAACTTATGGAGAGCAAAAAAAAAATAGAAGTGAAAAAGAAAATTATATAAAGAAACCAATTTGGCAGAAATATATGATGAAAATGTGTTACGTGTAATGCAGGAGAGGTTGTAAACGCTTCTATGAAATATTAGAAATATCTAAAGTGCAAAGATAGTCGTCTCGGGAAATCGGGGAAGTGGAAGAGATAAGAGAAGTTCAGACAGTTTATTAGAAACTACAGTATTAAAATAGTAACATCGGCTTTTTTTTTTTTGTGTTTTCGTCTTAGCAAAAGCTGTTTGATTTACCGATTGATCCCGGAGTGTGACAGCATTGTGAATATATAAATATAGGCGCAGGCGTGGCTGTGCGGTAAGAAGCTCGCTTCCCAGCCACACGGTTCCGGGTTCAGTCCCACTGTGCAGCACCTTGGGCAAATGTTTTCTACTATAGCCCAGCGCCGACCAAAGCCTTGTGAGTGTATTTGGTAGAATAAACAAGGAAACCTCTACGCGATACCAGCCAAAACCTCTCTAATGATGATAGGGAACACAGCATAATATAGTCCTAGAAAAACTATAGAAGAGAAAACGTGGGGACGGTCATGGTTGGAATGCGTTTGATCATAGGTTTCCTCGAGTGAAAAACTGATTTGAGTCGCAACAACGAACCTGATAAACGGTGGATGATAATCTTTTTATCGAGATTTTACATTGTATGCTTCATGTCGCTTACGCACATAGACGCACGTACACACGCAGCGCGCGCATACATATTCAGAACAAAATATGATCCAGTTATGATCATATTTATTACACTTAATACCCTGCTACTTGTCAGATAAGTATGTTTGGAGTTATACTTCATCTATTATGTAGAAATCTATTACTTTCTTTTCTATTTATTATTTTATTACTCATTAATACGATTTATTCCCGAACATGTTAATAATTTTTAAGGAATGCACGATTTGTGTACAAAAACCCACACCGAAAGCCGGAAGAAAAACATCCAGCAAATTATATCGAAAGAAAATCATCCAGATCCTACTAAATACGCGCTAGACAAACAAACAGTTTGGTCGATAATTTAGGCGATATGGGCGTAGGTGTTATATCAGCACGTTAAAATGATATATGAACAAACCAAAATATGCAATGCTGAGACAGGCCACTCTATTTGTGGGCAGCACAAGTACTTCTTATACGAATCATACCAATACTGCTCCTTCAGAGTACGAACACTAGTAGCAGATCATATATATTTTTTTAGCATTTAGAGCTAAACGGCAGTAGTGTGTTCCCTTCTTGGGATTGTCACATTAAGTTGACAATACACTACAACTTTATATATT
>NC_068981.1:95591454-95592118 GCF_001194135.2 Octopus bimaculoides
AGCTAAACGGCAGTAGTGTGTTCCCTTCTTGGGATTGTCACATTAAGTTGACAATACACTACAACTTTATATATTTATTATTTTAGTGAATTTAGAACTAATGGTTACATATGCAAGATAATTATGAAAAAAAAAAACACAAAACAAAACAAAAACATTTTTACAAAACATAACTGGTATAAAAACACAACATTGTAAATATATACGAGAAATAAGTTATATACATAGACACACACATTATATATATATTCAGTATATAGACACTTAATGTTCCCGTGTCGGCGAAGTGATAACAGTTTAATTTTAGCGGTTAACGCATCTAAACTTTGCAAATGCATCACACTTTGATCTTAGCCAAAAGGCCGAGATCAATCATTTGTAAATGTAACGGCAAGTTAACCGTCGGAAGTGCCCCTGGACTGGCTCTTGTGCGGGTGGCACATAAAAGACACCATTTCGAGCGTGGCCGTTTTCGTGCGGGTGACACGTAAAAGCACCCACTACACTCTGAGTGGTTGGCGTTAGGAAGGGCATCCAGCTGTAGAAACTCTGCCAAATTAGATTGGAGCCTGGTGTTGCCATCCGGTTTCACCAGTCCTCAGTCAAATCGTCCAACCCATGTTAGCATGGAAAGCGGACGTTAAACGATGATGATGATGATGAT
>NC_068981.1:95592570-95593946 GCF_001194135.2 Octopus bimaculoides
CCCCTCTCTCTCTCTATATATATATGTGTGACGGAAATCGAAATGTAACACATTTCACTAGATTCATGGTATACACAACAACCTAATCTCTCATGCATCTATTAATGTCCTTCCACCTCTTTCTGACCAGTCTGTATTCTCCTCCCCGATCTTTTCTTTCTTGCTTCTGCTGCCATATATTTCTCTCGCTTTCCCTCTCAAATTTTTCCCCTGAACCCTCGATCTTACTTTTTGTCCCCATCTCATTTTATACCTACTCTTTCACACTTTCTTTCCAATTCCTCTAAACGCTACAACCATCACTGGTGAGCCAAATTCCAAATTCTCCAATTACATTTAGCCTTCTCTATTGAAAATTCTGTTGAAGTCGAATGTTCTCTCCTGTTTGAGAGGAAAATTTATTCCACACCTCGTCTAAAGGCTATCGCACACATATAAGATGTATGCCTGCAGTCTTCCATCTCACTTCTATGTTATCTTCCACATTGTCCTTAAACATCCATCACCTCAGAGATATTTAGCATTACTGGTGTAACCAGAGCAGTACTATGGAATTTAAAGTCCTTGTACTTTAAACACACTGAAACTATGCTGATTCTGGTTGCTCAGGCTGATGAGAGGATTTCCATGTTTTTCTTTTCTGTTGATCATTCCCATGTCCCATTTCAATACTAGATTCGTGGCGCACACAGCATCCTAACTGTAGCATCTATATAAGGGCGATGAACATCTTTGTGCTCACCAGCAACATTAGTAATGTATGGCATTTTCTTCAAAGCAGGTTAGTTTTGAGCTCATGTGGCTTGAACTGCTTGTGGTGTATTTACTTTTTTAACCCTTGTTTCTGAATAGTGGCCAACTTCATGACTTTTCATTTGTATTGTCCTGGACATGACATTAAACTGCAACCGGTGGTAAGGTTCCAGTTCAGGAGAGCATGAAGTCACCCTTTAATTACCATTAATCCTAGGTCTGTTCTGACCAGGAATAGTAGTATCTGTCAAGGTCCCACCTATTAAATAGATTTTTGTTCAAGCAAACTGAGGCTCCTTAGGTATGGTGAAAGCAATCAATCTAGGAGAAGGAAAACTCCAAAATTAGCACCTTTTCCCAACATGCCATAAGCCAGCACAGAAAAGTATGGCTCATAAAGCTCACGAGGCATTTCATGTTGGTGCACATCTACCGCAGGCAAAGATAACGGAGAATGATGATTATATTATTTAAAAAAATTTAATCTTAACATTCAACAATGCAAGTATTTAAAGAACAGTTGTTGTTGTTGGCACTCCGTCGCTTACGACGTCGAGGGTACCAGTTGATCCGATCAACAGAACAGCCTGCTCGTGAAATTAACGTGCAAGTGGCTGAGCACT
>NC_068981.1:95593956-95594802 GCF_001194135.2 Octopus bimaculoides
AGAACAGCCTGCTCGTGAAATTAACGTGCAAGTGGCTGAGCACTCCACAGACACGTGTACCCTTAACGTAGTTCTCGGGGATATTCAGCGTGATACAGTGTGATAAGGCTGACCCTTTGAACTAAAGGCACAACAGAAACAGGGAGTAAGAGTGAGAGAAAGCTGTGGTGAAAGAGTACAGCAGAGTTCGCCACCATCCCCTGCCGGAGCTTCGTGGAGCTTTAGGTGTTTTCGCTCAATAAACACTCACAACACCCGGTCTGGGAATTGAAACCGCAAGTCTGCTGCCCTAACCACTGGGCCATTGCTCCTTCACTTAAAGAACAGAAGTATGTGATAATGTGCACTCTCGATTGTCATCGATATCCTTCCATAGATAAAGTTGGTGGTGGGAAACCAATAAGATCAGGTAGCACTAAACTGCTAAACATTAATCACAGAAATTTAATTACAAATGATGCTATATTTACAAAAATATTACAATTGTAGAAAGATTAAAATGTTTTAATTATTTTATCACAAAATTTACAGCAAAACAGAGTTTGCATTTACTGTTTCTCAGTCTGTGAGATAAACGCATTCTCCTAAATACATTCACTGTCACTCTCTATTAATCGTTTGACAGCCTTCTATTTGCATCTTCTTTGTGGGACAGTAAACAAAAGCAATAAGTTCATTATTTGTGCTTGCACGTCAATGTATTTTACACACACACACATATTACTCATTGTCAGTGGTTAGCAATCTTAAAAGTACAATAAATGATTCATTTCAAACCAAGGTAAATTTCTTTGAACATTCGAAATATATACATATATATATATATATATATATATATATATATAT
>NC_068981.1:95594812-95617513 GCF_001194135.2 Octopus bimaculoides
TATATATATATATATATATATATATATATATATATATACCTGTTGTTTGTTGCAAAGGCATGAATATATTTAAGCTATTTAACTAGAGCTGCCAAATTTCACTTAATAAATACGTCAGCGGAAGTAAGAATAGTACTTTCATTGGCCCATCTGTACATTGAATCGAATCCATGTTTTAAAGACATTCCACACAACCACCTAGAAACACAAATGCTCATTTTCAGCATAGCAGCTTATGTTAAGTGCCTTGCTTTTATAACTATCAGACAAGTAACTATGTGTTCAGTGTTTTATTTTATGATGCTGTGTCCGTAATCAAAACACTCAAATCTCAAATGGTTTAATCTAGCCATAAATAGGTTCCATGTGATAGGAACATGCTACTGTAAGCAGTAGAAGCATTGCTAAATTTAACTCCTTAGGACCTGAGGAAATCTAGTTCTTCACAAAAGATCAGAGTTTCTCAGGCTTCTTGCAGAATCTAACTGGATTCTAGTTCTAATTCCATACTTTATGTGATGGCTGGTGTGCAATAAACCATTTAAAATTGAATTTAAATGCAACCATCATCTTTGGATATCTTCACGAAAGAAGAAATCTTTCAAAGTAGTAATGTTAAAGTATACAGAAAATATACTGCTCTATAAATATTTAACAAACCCTATAATAAGATTAATTATAGGAGAATTGTTCTTTTTTCAGTTATGCTGTAAAATGATCAAGATGCTTAATTCACAACAGCTGTGTTCACCTTAATATGAAAACATGCATGATTCTGACTAAATCCAAAATACTTGAGATTGAACAAACTGAAACTGTGATCCACTAGATACCATTAATTTTTTCTTCTAATTCCAGACAAAGGCAAAATAGTGTTACATAATACTTATTTTCATATAGTAGAAAAAACAAAAAGAAAAAAATTAATGCTATTCTTTAAGTTTCATGTTGCCAAATTGTATTCTCTTATGGATTTTTAGCAAACAATTTTAAGTAATGGTTACTGAATTATGTGATAGCAATGGTAAAATATGGTGAACATCTGATTTTACATATACATGATGAAATATCAAATACTGTTAGGAAATTCATATGTACACATATAATATATAAAGAAAAGCAAGCAAGGGTTGGCGACAGGAAGAGTAAGCTGTAGAATCCTACTGCTTCACATTAGTCTCCATCCAACTCAGGCTTGCAAGGAAAAATAGACATTAAATGAACAAATACACACATAACTGTTCTCTCTCTCTCTGTGTGTGTGTGTGTGTGTATGTGTAAAAACAAGGCACCTGAAATAGTACATAAATTAAACTGTTTTGATACTGTATGAGACTTCATTACTATTAAAAGAAGTCTGGACAGTAAATTAACAATTGTCATAACCAAAGAAGTAACGAGACAAGAAAAAAAAAATAATAAAGAAGTCTTTGGTGATGTCAGTGTAGAAAAGAGAAATATGTAAGAAATAAACTATTCTGATATGTAGATGGTTTATATTCATCTTACCAAAATCAACTTAGGTTGTTTCTTTTGCTTTTTAAGTTGAACATGAGCAAATTAATTATTGAAGCAATTCTTTTTTATAGCCAGATCCCTCTTATCACCACACAAAAAAAAAAAAAGAAAAAACAATAATAATAGTAATAATGGTTTCAAATTTTGCCACAAGGGCACCCATTTTGGGGATGGGATGAGTCGATTACATTGACCCTAGTGTTTCACTGGTACTTAATTTACTGACCCCGAAAGGATGGAAGGCAAAGTTGACCTTGGCAGAATTTGAACTCAGAATGTAGCAGCAGATGAAATACTGCAAAGCATTTTGCCCATGTGCTAATGATTCTGCCAGCTCACCACCTTAATAATAATAATCATCAACCAAAGAATGGATGACATCAATATTCAGTGAGGTTGCCTGATGTCAGCACGGAACTATCTTGCCTCCAGTGTACTGCATGGAGCTTTTTTACAACCACAGCATCTAAGATGGTAACTACAAATGGCTAGAGTATAACATATATCCATATTATACTTCTTACAATGACACAAGCACAGTACTTGTAGGAAGAAATATAATTAATTGAACAAACCCCAGCATGTTATTGAAACTAATGAGATATCATATATTTAGATATATTAATTTGCCACTACACATAAATGTAATTTGAATTAATGAATCTTAAATTAATTAAAAAAAAGAAAAAGGAATATTTTTATTTTCACGCAAGCTATTCATCTTATTCATAACCACACGCGCACACACACACACACACACACACAGAGTGGTTGGCATTAGGAAGGGCATCCAGCTGCAAAAACTTTGCCAGTTCAGATTGAGACTGGTGCAGCCTTCTGGCTCACCAGTCCTCAGTCAAACCGTCTAACCCATGCCAGCATGGAAAGTGGACGTTAAACGACGATGACGATGATGATGATGACTCCCAAGTGAAAACTCAATCAGTCAAAATTATATGTCTTAACGATCAAAGTAACGACAAGTTGAATGCTTTCACCTGAAAGCCACTGTAATTACCGTAAATTTACAATAAAAACATTTAGGAACCCTAACTGTTATAAATTTACTATCATTCAGAGACTGATAAAGGGAAGGTGAGGGTCCAAATAGAGTAAGAAATTGAACAGGGGTCAGGATAAAATAAAAACACAGCAAGATTAGTATAGAATTTTATTGTTAGACAATAGTCTCCTCCAAACACTCATCTTCCAAGTCAGCATCGTAAGTTTCATCCAAGTCATCGTCAGTTCCATGAAGTAAAAAAAATGGTTCAGCATCAGGCTCCAAATAATCGAGATCAACCGGGTTGTAGCCAGGTTCTACATTGTCCAACCAGTTCTGCACGCGTTGCAAGCAATCTTCTTCATACACTTGCTCTTCTGTGAGTGATGTGGAATGTCTACGGTCACGCAGATTGGGGTGTAACATTTGCCAGTGGGTCGGGAAATTGGGAGCAGAAGCTGGAGATCGTAGCGCTGCACGATCAACAGCAGGAGCAGACTCCAAATCTGAGATGCTTTCATTTGTATTTCCAGGGGTTAGGGGTATGATGATGTGATGAGTGGGCGGTTGCAGGCGATGCATTGATTCTGTACTGCACACTTTGTCACCAATATTGGTGTTGGTAGCATGTGGAGAGGTGAGTGGTTCACACTCAGTGCCATTATGGCTTTCCCAAGGAGGAGGTAAAGAAACCTGCTGTGATTCTTGTTCAGCAGCAGAATGAGCTGGCAAGAAAGAAGGACTTTTAGCTGCTTCTTCTTCATGACTCTGTTTGTTTGGGAAAACTGAAAAGATAGAAGGTCTAGCTAGATTGTTTTGACCCATAGTCAGAGTATCCTCAGGTGATAGGTATGGTGAACCAGTCTCTTTAAGGCGATGATATAGGAGGTTGTTCACCCAAGATGGAAACTCAGCAGCCTGAGGTTCATCTTCACCAACGTTCATAACCAACCTACCAGCCAGAGGTTCTCGGACTGACTGTCGTTTCCATGGTAAACTAGTTTCAGCCAAAGTTTGAAGTGTTTCTTCTTCACCCTGTTCAGGGTTTACCTCTGTAACTTTTTCAGAACACCTCCATGGTAAAGTTTTCTCAGCAATAGTTTCTCCAGCCACAACAGGAGACGGTGAGAAACACCTCTCTTCTGCAATAGAATAATTAATATTATTATTACTACTAGCTTTATTAGAGTTTTAAAATTAATAAATTAAATACAGGCAATAAAATTAGCAGCCAAAATAAATAGTAACATATTTACCAGGAAGCGGAGGCTTGTAGCGAAAACCTAAAGAATCTTTGGTATATTCCATGTCATTTTCAGCATTTTCACAGGATTTTGTTGAAACTAAAAAAAAAAAAAACCAACTTACTAATAAATCATGTAAGTTTAAAATGAAGCACACAATAGTTAAGATAAACATGGGTATTTCATGTGAGTTTGGGGGCTTTAAGAATGATACATGAACCAAGTTGACAAAAGAGAGGTTTAAGAATGGCTGTTCATGGAAATGTTCATATAACAATCTGTAGAAGATTGAGAAGAAATATCTCACCAGTTATACTCTTGTCAGATCTCTATATATTATGCTCTTCATTAACTTCTCTTCCCTATTTACTATGAGCAGCTTTCCTATTAAGGCATGGTATTTGATTTGATCTGTTCCTATTCAAATTCTCCAGTCACCCTTTTATTTCATTACCTCTCTTTCATCTCACTAACACTACTTCTTGTCCACTTCATACTATCACTACCTTTTGTAATAATCACTCCACCTTAGTAAACCCTTCATTGACATCTACCACTTTCACTCAATACAGCCCATCTCTATAGCTATCCCTCACTCACTCTCTTTTACCATCACCCAACCTTATGGCCATCCCATCACACAGCTCATATTTTTCTATTCAATTTCTTTATCATCAATCAATACATAGCTAATACTGTTTCTCTCTCATTTCTCTCTCTCTCACTCCTATCACATTCACACATGCAACACTCACTTCCTCCTCAATCATCACTTGTTCAGTTACATTTAAAAGAACAGAGATAATGCAGAGCAAAGGGAACAAGAACTCTCTAGTTTTGCAGGGGACAAGACAATCTTTAATGCATCCAAGGCACTCTGTAAAGAGATTGGTGTTAAGAGGAGCAACAAGATGTAGAAACTGTGCCAAAATAGGACACAGAAGAGGGTTGGTGATAGGGAGGGCATCTGATCATAGAAAATCTGCCTCAATAAACTCCATCTAACCCATGCAAGCATGGAAAAGCAGACATTAAAACAATGATGCTTTAATCACATGAGCAAAAGCAAAGAAACCAATTATATGATTTTAAGAATAAAGATATTCTAGTGTTATCATTTAAACTAAATATGGAACTAGACCATCATAGCCCTAATAAACAGCAAAATGACTATAGATTTCACACATCTCATGCAACAATACTTACTGTTCAGCTGTTCCCATTTTTCTCCCTCCTCACCAGAAACTTCAGCAGAGCAGTTCTGAAGCTGTTTGGGAGTTGCGAGGAGGTAGTTCCTGGGAACATCATCTGTTTCATCGTTCAGGTTCTTCAAAAATTTCTCAGTTTGGCCAGCTTCGGAGGATTCTACAACTGCCTGCTGAGTGATAATTCTGTCTTCTTCAATTTCAACTTCCTCTCTGCCATCATCTTTACAAGGGGAATGATTAGAACACAACTTTTCTAGTTGTGTACAAAGTTCCTGGTGAAAAATTGCATAATTTGACTGCCTTGAAGCAGCAGAGTTCTTTTGAAGCTTGGACCACTGAAAGCACAAATGAAAAGAAAAGAAAAAAAAAATGAAACAATATCATTACTAAAATTATTAGTCAGAGAAACATTAAAATATATCAATAAAGTATGATACATCCATTTTGAAAAACAAATTAATAAAGAGAAATAAAACAGTGTATGCATACATACACTCATTTTGAGGCTGTGTGAATCAATGCAACTAAATAGCAAAGAGCTGAATCATCAACTGATTCAAAATAAATATAAACCCTACATCATATAGACTACTCATTCCTTTGTTTCTACATAAAAAACACTATATTTCAAAATGTGAAATAACTTTGAATTACTCATCATCATCATCGTTTAACGTCCGCTTTCCATGCTAGCATGGGTTGGACGATTTGACTGAGGACTGGTGAAACCGGATGGCAACACCAGGCTCCAGTCTGATTTGGCAGAGTTTCTACAGCTGGATGCCCTTCCTAACGCCAACCACTCAGAGAGTGTAGTGGGTGCTTTTACGTTAGGGTGTGGCACTTTTTCACGCAGCTATCCTCCTCCATTCTCACCACATGTCCATACCAGCGCAATCGTCTCTCTTGCACGCCACAACTGATGCTTCTAATGTTCAGCTTTTCTCTCAAGATACTTACACTCTGACGGGTATTCACATTGACATTACACATCCAACGGAGCATACTGGCTTCATTCCTTGCGAGCTTACGTATGTCCTCAGCAGTTACAGCCCATGTTTCACTGCCATGTAGCATGGTTGTTCGTACGCATGCGTCATACAGTCTGCCTTTTACTCTGAGTGAGAGTCCCTTTGTCGCCAGCAGGGGTAAGAGCTCTCTAAACTTTGCCCAGGCTATTCTTATTCTAGCAGCTACACTTTCAGCGCACCCACCCCCACTACTAACTTGGTCGCCCAGATAGCGGAAGCTATCGACTACCTCAGTATTAATAAATTAATTATTAACAAGTAGATATAATAAACATCCACCAATAGATGTAAACAGCATAAACCTATAATAATAGACTGAACAAAGCAATTAGTCAGATAAGAAAATTACTGTAATTCACAGAAAAAATAAACTGATAAATGTCAGAAATAAAAACAAAATGAATATTGCTGCAGTTACTAATCTAATTTTGTTACTTCTTAGGTAATCTATTACAGATACCAACTTTAATTATAATACTGAATGGTACTTTTTGAAACAAAAAGACAACTGAAAAGTGCATCAGTTGCACATTAAGATTAAATCAGATGTACCTGCTCTATAAGAGAGTATAGCTTTCCTTTAAATTCTAACATTCCATTTAGGATTATCCAAAGAACCAACTGTGAAGCTTCTGCATGTTTTGATTTATATAGACATGTACATGTTGGTTACACAGTGAAATATTTGTACGATAACCTCCATGTTTATAGCAAAGAACTTTTTCCTTGATCTGTGACTTAATTGTGGAAGGATTATATTTTAATGTTACTATAATGTAAAAGTTTCAAAGTAACTGCCGATAATATACACAATATATTTATGTAAATATCTTTTGAAAGATAATAAGCATAATTGCATGTACACTTTCAAAATTACAAATGCAATTTTATGAAAAAGTGTTTAAAATCCAAATATTATGAAAACAATTATTGCTGAAGAAAAACAATAAAACTATATTTCAGTTATAAAGCTCATTAAAAATGTATAACACTTGTAACAATAATAGGCTGGGATAAAACATTCACTGTGAGAAAACCGCTTCCTTTGAGATATTTGAAGACAGTTAATGATAATCAGAAGGTGCACAAGTTATGCATTACTAGGGAATCACTCCTATGGTCAAGAAAATTATTTTAATGTTAAGTAAGCTTTAGTTTGTACAACACAGACATATTAATGCAAAACAGAATGTAAATTTGTTGAAAATATATATCATACAATCACCACTTTACAGAACTATTTGAATATTAATGTAGGTATTTTATATTATGGTAGATGAAATAATTTTTATGTATGTGATTTAATTTCAAAGAAATTTATTTGCCTATCTTATATCAAAATATCCAAATGTCTTTACTATTACTTGACAATAATACAAAGAATATACCAGAAAATCTATCAGCATAGATAATAGACAAAACTTTATATAAAGAGGGAAAGTTCTATGATGAACATTGGCTGAACATATAGTGGTAACGATAAGTGTAATAAAAATTTATGGACCCAACTGAAAATGATAAAGCAAAAATTATACAACTCTGGATTTTATCTATAAAAAACAGTTTTATAGCATTTTATTGTTGTGCCCGAGAAAAGTACAGCCAAATGGAACAAAACCATGCACCTTAGGCTGAAAAGAGTTAACAGGGATAATATGGCACATATGAAATGTTAACTGTTAGAGGATAGTGAAACATTGCATGGCTTTCATCAGTGTTGAAGTTGACAATTTATACAAAATAGAAAGTTATATTTGCAGTACTAGAGGGGAAGAAATTGCAAAACTGAGCCTGTAATGGCAGATTATAACTCAAGGAAGATATCTTCTGATACCATTAATTGACTCGTGCATCACTCCAAATAGAGCTATAACCCAGTGGAGAAAAAATTGGTATGTAGTAGTCAATAGTTGGTCAGAATCCCAAATACAAAAGTAATTCCCTAATGGACTGGCAGAAAGTCAGAAAGGATAAAGATGAAATGGTTAAAAGAGCTAATTTTATCATGTACTGCTTGACAGTAGTAAAAAAGATCTGAACTTAAAGGATAACTTAAGTTATGAACATTTTGACAAAAGTCCATTGGTGACAAGAAGCAGAAACACAGTAATGACTCGCCATATCACGGTTTACCTATCGTGCCCTCAGTACATCACATATTGTTCTGGCTAATATATGTGAATTTATATCGCAGCTCCTCAGTATATCGTAGGTTTCTGCAGCTGATAGGTATTTATATTTTTTTAGATAATTATTTCTGTGACAAAATAAGTATTTTCACACCTAAAAATTAATAAATTAACCCTTTCATTACCAACCCTTGTTCTGAATACAAATGTCTTGTTTTCATAAGTTTTCAATTAAAATCTTCCACCAAACCTAAATCACAATTTATGTTCCTAACACTAGCTGAATGATAACCAAGATATTTTACTAAATTCTTTGTTATATTTAAAGTAACACAGAGCATCTCAAAATAAATACAGTAATGAAAGGGTTAATAAATAAAAATACAGTACAGTACGTAGTGTACTGTACCATAGATGAGTAAACAAAAAAATGCACATACTGTATGGAAAACGAAACTTGGGAGGCAAATGTGTTTTGCATTTATAATAAAATAAATATATACAAGTTATAAAAATAATAAAAAATATACAGTACTCTTTCTACTTCATGGATTTTCACCTATCGCGGTGGAGTTTGGAACATAACACCTTCAATAGTCGAGGGATTACTGTATAACAAATTTTATGTTGATTTCTCTATGTTGATATTGAAACAGAAGGGCAACTAAGTAGGGAAAATATTGTTTTGGTAGCAGAACAGCTGAAGATGTGTTTGGTAGTGCATTGTTTGCTTTCTTATCTATCTTGTGACAATTTCAGAGAGTGACTAAAGACTATTAGCTTACCTAAGTATTCTCCCATCTTTTGAAGCCAATTTTTAAAATTATTTTTATCATTTTGTATAGGGATGTTGTATTTATCGGGAAAGTATTTAAGATGAAACATTTACAATACTTGAAAGAGTGAGGGATTAATTGAACACATGGAGAATTATATTTGTTGTATATTGAGAGATTTAATGATGTTAAACTTAAAACTTGTTAAGAGTAATCTGCATTAAAGTGCTAATAAACTGACATATTGAACAGGAAAGCTTGAGAGTAATGATGATGATGTAAAGTCCAGAGAGATGGATAAAGCATGTTACAATAAGTGAAAAGCTAAATTTGAGTGCTTGAGAATTGATTAGGTATATGAGGAGTCTGGTATGAGCAGGTATATTTCTTTAGAGTAGGAAAAGTTTCATTTGGTTTGTGAGTGGAATGAGATAACCCAAGAAAGAATAATAGGCTTTAAAGTCTCAGAACAGAATTAACATGGCATGGCTATAAGCATTGATGTGGCTGTATGGTAAGAAGTTTCTCTCCCAATCACATGGTTTCAGGCTCAGTCCCACTGTGTAACAACTTGGGCAAGTATCTTTTACTACAACCCCGGACCAACCAAAGCCTTGAGTGGATTTGGAAGATGAAAACTTAAAGAAGCCCATCATATCTCTCTTTATACATATATACACACACATACATTTATAGTGTATGTACTGATGTATATTGTGTGTGTGTGCGCATGTGTTTGAGAGAGAGAAAGTGCATGTATGTTTGTGTCTCCTTGCGTTGATATTGTGCAATAATTATAAAATGAATATCACAGTTATACAAACAGTGTCATTCATTCCCAATATTCTGCAGGAACATGTCTGGCCATGGAGAAATATTACCTTCCTTGGAAACAGGTGAGGTTAGGCAACAAAAAGGGTATCCAACTGTAGAAAATCTGCCTCAATAGACCCTATCCAATCCATGCAAGTATGGAATAATAGGACATTAAAATGAAGATGATGAAAGAAAATCACTGGTTAATGTCCATAATGTAGATGCAATTTGGAAAGTTCAGTGATAAAGGAATACAAGTAGATAGAAAAATAATCTTCCAGCAACAGTAACTGGGAATATTATTTTCTACATCTATTTATGTTATCTATGTGGAACATAACATCAGACTCCAAATTTGGGTTGCATGTCATGCGGAGAGTGTCATTTAGTCCCAGGTCACTGCTGATCCTACTGTGACCATCCCACCTTTTAGTATATCTAAGATCACACTGTACAATGTCGTCTTCCTTTTTTAAACTAGTATGGGATTTGAGGAAAAATTAGCTGCTATTACTAACAGGACAAACAACCACAAAGAAGCTCCTTAGCTCGTGTGGAGAATCTAGATGGGATAAGAGAGGTATATGGTGAAGAAAGTGTGAAAGGTTTTCTTTTATTCTGCCTTCCTCATACACATCTTTCAGCAAAAGAGATTACGAGTAGTAATTACCCAATGTTCATTGCAAGGAAACGATATTTTCTTGCAGTTTCTTCATGAAAAATTAAAAATATTAGAACTCATATCTAACATATCAAATCTTTCAAAAAAGAAAAAAAAAAAAGCCTTGTCCAGTTAGTATTTTCTTTTTCTTCCTCAAATACACTTAAACTTTTATATTAAGTCTTCCAACTGACGATGTAATATATAAAGTCAATAGCAGAACGGTCGGTAAAATGGATCCTGCCAATTTGTTGCAAAATAACATTCATTGGTAAATTAAATAAATTCATAACTCATTAAATTAACACGTAAATGACCCTGTTTCATTTGGAGAATTAGGGTATACATGTAACTGTGTAAATGTGTGAGACAAGTCTCGACTTTTGATTTACAGTACTGTCCATCCAATGGGCTTTGATACAGTTTCCATCTAAACACAGTTTCCATCTTAGACACTTGCTAAAGATACCATGCTGTGGGATTGAACCAAGAACTTAATTGTAAAACAAACTTCTCAACCATTAACCATACCTACGTCCACAATAGTCCTGTATACTAAATGAGAAGCTGTGTTGTTGTCATCCTTGCCCACTACAGAAACTTGGACTTTGGTGTATTCCAGTCAGTTGGTGACCCCTTGGCTTTGTATAAATTTCTATTGCATAATAAAATTTGTACCTACAGACAGAAACATACACAGATGATGTGTTGGAGCAGCTGCAGTAATATTTGCTGTATACAGAAATGTATACAGCAAATATTTCCTGCAAACTAATGGTGGGATACAATGTAATGTTGATGCTGACAGGCAGGAATTGAACTTGGTCATTAATTAATGAAATTAATTACTGCTCAGTGTGTTACTATCAGTGCCACCCTTACAGACTGGCTAATAATATCATAGTAAATAGTATTAAAATAATAGTAATAATAATGATTTCAAATTTTGGCACAAGGCCAGTATTTTCAGAGAGTGAGGGTTAATTGCGTGATTAAATGGTTTATGATTTAAGTTTGCATGCTTTCGAAATAACAAAGGATTGAAGTTAAACATAGTTTCATATTATATATTTGAGAGGATTAATAAAGTTGGTTGATTAGTTATCATTAGTCATGTTCATACATCTTGCAAGAAGCAAATCAATTCTCTAAACGCTTTCCCAGCACAGTATAGCAAGTGAGCTTGCAAGTTAATAATCTAATGGATCAATGATTATAATATCAATTTTTAAAAAACAATAACATGATAAACAGTTTTGTAACAGAATTGTTTCAGTTAAATTAAACCTAGAGACTTTACCTCAACATGAACATGTATTAAGGTGGCATGTAGTTATTTCCATGCACGTTTATGAATCTTCAGCTGACCTTTACATCTGTAAACAGATTTAGGTATTTAATAGAAGAGAGTGTAATTATGGAGGATACTATCAGCAATAGATAATGACATTTCTAGAGTGCTGTCAATTCATCTTAAATTAAAATAGAGAAAAATGTCCATGATAAATTGAAAAAAAAAAATATGAGGAAGGGAGGGAGGAAGGAGGAGTGACAGTGCAGAACACAAAAGCAAGTGAGAACAAATAAAAGAGAAGTAAATGAGAGTGAGAAGGGGAGAGGGAGAGAGGGAAACAAGAAAAATGAAGAGAGGAGATAAGGAAGATGAGAAAAAGGGAGGGAAAGCAGTGAGAGAGAGAGATAAGGAGAAGAAAAGTGAAACAGAGAGTAACGGACAGAAAGTAAAATAAAGAGTGAGAAAGTGAGTGAAACAGAGAATGAATGAGAGAAAGACAGAGAGCAAGAAAGGAACAGAAAAAAAGAAAGATCAAATTCCAATACTAAATGAACAAGCACAGTTAAAACAAGATTTCAACATAAAGTTCATTTTCTGACATTGAGCAAGTGAACTTACCCATGCAGGACATATATAACGTAGAGGTCCAAATGAACACATTAAATAAGCTAGTAGTTAAATGATGATGCACTGGTCAGCAGTAGCAAGAGCTGGACAGCAACTTTTAGTAAACAAAAGTGATAATCATCACTAACGGACACTTTAACCATTTGTTGTATATACTGTATACTGACTGCTAGCAGTGAAGATGACAGATGTAGTCTTCAAACACTTCACGCATTTAGCAGCAGCTAGAGCACTTAGATATGTACTGAAATTAGTTGTAGTAGGCAGATGGCCCAAGGCCAAGCTTATATAGCCTCCTTCACAGAAGCAGTAGGAGGAGAAATAAAATCTTCAACTGGTTATATAAATGATAGAGCATTGAGAATAGATGTTTCATAGTTTATTGACTACACAGCTTTCAGACAATGACAAATAATAAAGCAAGTACATATTACATATGACTGGAAAACAGACTTGTCTGTGTGCAGTTCTATTTCACTTATGCTGCTGGGACTGAACATAAATTTTTATTAAGGAAAAAATAAATGGACACTATATAAAACATTCAGGCATATATTACAATGTTTTCTGGAAGCATGCAATATCATTTATTGATCATATGGTGCTAAGTACATATGTAGTATTTTTAAAAATTAGTCTGAGGAGAAGGAGGAATTTCATTAGAAATATGGGAATATACATGAAAGAGATTAGAGCTTTGACTCACAGGTTAGAGAAAAGGCAAAAATAAAGTGTGAAGAAAATTCCAGACAGATGGTGGTTCTAGCAAATAAATGGAAGGGATCATGATGTGTACTTCTTTTAAGTAATAAGTGTGGAAGAGTGGTGTATGAAACTGGCAGGATGTTTGATGTATCAATGTTTGGTGTAAACATAATCAATGATAATTATGTGTAATTAAAAATAAAAGCTTTGGCATAGATTATAGACAATTAATTGATACCAATCAGTCCAACATGTTTCCTGATATTAGAACAGCTGTACAATCCTTTAGTACTAAGGTGATATATATATATAAACACTGAATAAATTCCTGATACAAATTAAAATTGTCTTTTCTTTCTAGAGTGTTTCAAAAAGTGCTTGTAACCTGAGAAACACCAACATTATAATCTCCATGTTGTTATCCTCAAGACAAAGAGTGATCTATAATAATCCACTTGCTAACTAATATGTAAAACATAATCAGTAAACTCAGTTTCTGTGTAGATTCTAAGTAATGAGAAGTAATACATTTCTTACCTTGTGTCGTGGGTGATAGGAATTGTGATCTAAGATATGATGGATGCGACAATCATCTTCAAACTTAGTACCTTCTGTGCAAGAGGTTGAACCACAGCAAGCTCCAATAGCTGAGGATGAAGTTAAGTGACTACTGTCTTCTTCATCTGAGTGATCATCAAATATAACACCAGAGTCCTCCCCACAACACCTTTCTTGGTCTACATTAGATGGTAACCTAAGAAAAGAAAATAATTGCTTTCAAACTTAGAGATATGCAAGTGCACTTACAAATTCATTTTTTACTATAATGGGAATATTAAAAAGCACAGAGAATGGAGAAGTTGCAGAAAGTTGAAAAAAGTTTTAAATGTTTACTACCAGCAAGGAGTAAACAAAAAAAAACAAAACATTTTAGTGATGAGGATGCTGAAATTTAATAGTGTTAGTTTTATTACACAAAATGGTTTAAAAAAAAAATCTTTATTGTAAAGAAGTCTAAGTACTCAACTCAGAATACAAAAGATAACCAAATTATTCACTAAGTTAAATGTCATTACCAATACACACACCTTACCTAACTATCAGATGGCACTAAAAGTTGACAAAAGGATTCAAAACTCCATCTCTTAAAGAAGAGACAGAGTTCCATTAAGATGGCAGCAGTGAAGCGTATGAATAATTTTGATTATAAGTAACACTGTTGCTTGAAAAAAGACTAGTGGGAAATAAGACCAATGACTGCAAATATATTGAGTGACGGATACATAGAGAGCAGAAGGTGAAGGTTAAGAAGTACATTTACCTTGGAAAGCAACTATCTACAAGAAACATCATAGAAGAAGAAACCAACTGCTGTATCAATCTAAGTTGGCGAACATTGGAAAGGCTCAGGTGTCTCCTAAAAAAAAACATAATAAAAATCAAAAAAATCCGAGCTATCTGAACATACTATATAAATTACTGTGGAGAACAAACAGCTGACTACTATAAATTTCCTTGCCACACCATCTCTTCAAAAACATGAAAGTTCTAAAACAATAATTCTAAAAATTACATAAGCCTTTATCAATGAAATATATGGGAACAATTTTCATCTAAAATGATGTTTATTATAAAATATTTAACAATATATCTAATAAGCAAAACAATAGAATACAGTTTGAAACCATCTCCACTGCATGACATCAGTGGCTTATGTCTTTACAACAGCTGCAAGTTGACCAATGCCTTGTGAGTAGACAGAATCTTTAAGAAGCTCATTGTGTGCACATGTGTAGACTCCTTTTCTTGTGACATATACACACTGATTAAAAACAGAGTTACTGAACACAGTGTCATTTGTTTATAGACTTCAATGAAAATATGTCTGGTTATTGAGCTGTTTGCTGTTCAGAGAGTGAGGGTAAATACTATCTTGCTTGGAAACAAGTGAGAGTTGACAAGGAAGAACATTTGGCCATAGAAAATCTTCCACAAGATTGATCTAACCAATGTCAGTATAGGAAAGTAGAAGTTAAAACAATGATCATTTCTTATTTCAACAAAACTCAAATTAAAGGATGATAATCTCTATGTTTCCACCAGAACTTTCTATTTGGACAAGACACTCAGTAGGCACCATTGGCAGAAATAGCTCAACCTTTTAGGTAGTATAGTATGACATGATTGAATGTTTTCTTTTTTAACTTACAAGAAAAAATTACTACATTGTAACCACTATACGAGACTCTCAAATTGACAGGATTGTCAGAATTCAATGTCTTTACAAATATCTTCAATAGTAACAAGTAGTTATAGAGAAGAAAAGTAACCCGAATTTGATAAATTAGCCATACACTAAATCAATTTTTAAGGTGAATAATTTTCTGAAACTAGCAAAGAGATTGTGACTCATTTATTTTTATAATTTGTATATATTTATTTTATTATAAATACAAAACACCACCACAGAGAAATCAACATAAGCTTAAATAATAAACCGCAATAGGTGAACAGCAATATGATGAAGTATTACTGTGTGTGTGTATATATATATATATATATATATATATATATACACACACACACACACACACACACACACAATGACTTCTCTTTATAGACTAATGCAATGTTACTGCACAGCTCAATGAAATATGTTCAGGTTTGAATTCAACATTTTCTTTTACAAAATTAAAACTATACAACCCTACTAACATATATTTCATTACAGCCTGCATTAAGTGTTGTAAGAGAAACTTTGCTACCAACTAAATCTGCAGTCCCCCATGGATAAGACAGTTGACAGGAAGTGGCCAGGTGGAAGACTACCCCAAGTTACTGTATCTGTTTTGGTAAAAACCCTGTCAAAACAGACTCAGTAGCTTGGGGTAGTCTTCTACCTGGCTGGCTCCTGCCAACCGTCCTACCCATGCTTGCATGGAAAACGGATGCTGAATGATGATGATGATGATGATATAAATATTTAGGCATGTTTTTCCCCACAAAGATAAGGTGAAAAGGTGGCCAACAAATTCATGCAATTTGACTGACCTGCAACATATTTTATGATCATGTCCATCTCAAAGCAAATACTATGAGAACAGAATGAAATGTTTTGCTAGCTGTGTGTGAGTGTGTGTAATCATTTAAGACTGCATGTCTAAAAAAACAAGTGTTTGAAGATACTTGAGGAATATATTACCTACTGTACACAACCTAACAAAGCTATAATATAAAAGCACTTATTCTTATATGTATCATTTCTCTAAAATGTATTTGGCATTTGATATTTACTTAGGGAAAGGAGAGAGAGCGTTTTATAGCTTATTAAAACATTTGTATGGTCCAAAGTTAAAAATTCATAAACATGTTTATATTAGAGAGTGGAATAAACTATTATATATACATAAAGAAATTAACATTACTCAACTTGCTCTCTTTTAGTTATAAATTATAAAATCTACATTCTGTAAGTATTTTGAATAAATTGTTTATTTTGGCAGCAGTCTTCATAAAACACTGCTGTATGCCCAAGGTTGCCCATATGTGATTTGAAGAACAGAAACTTGATCAACTTTCTTTTATATATGATTAACCATTTAAAATTAACTTTTTTGATCAATGAACTTTGTAGTTCCCACTGTTGATCCATAGGATTTTACTGAGCCTTTAGACAGTGTTATTTACCCTTGGGATCCTATATCACTTGGGAAGGCATGAGCTAGAGTGAAAAGGAAGGAGAGTATTGGAGTTACTGGGTGAGATTTGCTAGTTGATATTGTATTAGAGGGATACTCTTTTACTTGTTTCAGTCATTTGACTGCGGTCATGCTGGGGCACCGCCTTTAGTCGAGCAAATCGACCCCAGGACTTATTCTTTGCAAGCCTAGTACTTATTCTATCAGTCTCTTTTTGCCGAACCGCTAAGTTACGGGGACGTAAACACACCACCATCGGTTGTCAAGCGAAGTTAGGGGGACAAATACAGACACACAAACATATACACACACACACATATATATATATACATATATACGACGGGCTTCTTTCAGTTTCCGTCTACCAAATCCACTCACAAGGCTTTGGTCAGCCCAAGGCTATAGTAGAAGACACTTGCCCAAGGTGCCACGCAGTGAGACTGAACCCAGAACCATGTGGTTGGTAAGCAAGCTACTTACCACACAGCCACTCCAGCACCTAAAAAAAATACTGTGCCCCAAAAATTATAGTTTCTAAATGTTGACACAAAGTACAATAAGTAGACTTTTCACAAGTTATCAATATGACTCTTCTAACATTTAACTGAACTCAATACACAAGACAATTTGCAATATAATTCTCTCAATATATATTAAATCAAGAATCTGCAGGGAGAAGAATGAGTAATGTTGTGAAAGAGCAAATCTAGAAAAACAATTTCCTAGTACTCAAGAAGCAAAACATAATAATCACACAAACTCATAAGCAGTAACAATGATCTTTAACTTTTAAAACCTTCCATTAAAATCTCATGTCCCAAACACCAGCTTAATAATAACAGTGTGTTTCAACAGAAATATGGTAACAAAAGGGTTAAGTCTATTGAATCAATTCAGTTTCTCACTGATCTGTTTTTCTTGTTTATTTATCAATCCCAGAGAGATGACAACAAGCAAAGACAAGATTGGTGGGATTTCAATAACATCAACCTTTAATCTTAGCCAAAAGGTCAAGTAGCTATACCAAAAAAATTATAGTTTCTAAATGTTGACACAAAATGACAAATTTACAAAGCAAAGACAATGTAGCTTGAACAAACTCCAACGCACAAGTGGGTCTTATTTTATTGGTTCTGGAGTAATGGAAAACATTCTAATTTAACTGAATATTTTATCTATTTCTGCCATTTAATGATGTCAACAAGCCACACATTTGACTGAACACCAGCACTTTACCAATATTTGAACTTAGAATATAGAGAAGGATGAAACTGTTGAACATCGTAAGACACTTTCTCAAAGCTCTGCTAATTTGGCCACTCTACTACCCCTGCCTGTAATAAGTATTATTTTCTAAATTGGCACAAGAGAACAGACTTTCTTGAGCAGAAATGTGAATGAAATGAAGTCAATCACTGATGACCACTATTGAAAAAAAATAAATAAATAAAACATCAGTAATACAGTGTTTCCACACACTTATTTCAGGTTTATTTAGGTATAAGCTTGCTGCTTGTTTAAGAAGCTCACTTTTTAACCATGTGCCACACAGTGGCACCTTGTGCAAGTGACTTCTACTCTACCCCATGCTGACTAAAACCTTGTGAGTGGATTTGGTAGGCAGAAACTGAAAGAAACCCATCATATGCATGTATACATACATAGGTGTGTGTATTTGTGTGTACCCTTGTCTTGATATCATGAGATGGCTGTAAATGAGCATCAACGTCATACAAGTGATGCTGTTCATTTCCAGTCTTCTGTGGAAAATATCACCTTACCTGGACACAGGTGAGGGTTGGCAACAGGAAGAGCAACTTGCTGTAGAAGAATCTGCCTCAAATCGTCTGATGCATACGAGTGTGGAAATGTGAATGTTAATAGTGATATTTCATGTTTAGTTCAGCATTTATTTTTCCATTCTAGAATGAGGAAGATGATTTAGGAAAATTTTGACTCAAATTATTAGGTCAATTTCCTTCATTGAACACTAAATTCCGCTTGCGAAGACCTGTTGAGGCAATCGAAATCGAACTAAATTTGACGACTGGCACCCATGCCAATGTTGCCGCCTTCATTGTACATGAAACTCAGCTTGTGAAGACCTGTTGGGGCAAGTGAAAGCGAAATTGTGATGGCACCTGTGCCCAGCGGCGCCTTCCTGGCACTTGTGCCAGTGGCACGTGTAAAGACATTCGAGCGAAATCGTTGCCAGTGCTGCTGGACTGGCTCCTGTGCAGGTGGCACTTAAAATACACCATTTTGAGCGTGGCCGTTGCCAGTACCACCTGACTGGCTTTCGTGCCGGTGGCACGTAAAAGCACCCACTACACTCTCGTTGGCGTTAGGAAAGGCATCCAGCTGTAGAAACTCTGCCAAATCAGATTGGAGCGTGGTGCAGCCTTCTGGCTTGCCAGTCCTCAGTCAAATCGTCCAACCCATGCTAGCATGGAAAGCGGACGTTAAACGATGATGATGATGAATTTCCAATTTATACTTTACATCTGAATTCATTCTATTATTAGGTTTTGTTATGAGATTCCACAGCAAGTAGCAAGCATTGTCACGAAATTTTTTCCAGACTTCATGACTATTCATCCCTTAAAAAAACCCTCATTTTTTAGGAAAGGCATCCTGCTGTAGAAACCAAACCAAAACAGACTATGAAACCTGGTGCTTTCCTTTCGAAAGTCCTAAGTTACTCTGGTGATTGAAAAAAAAAAAAAAAGAAAATGAGGAATATGTATCATATATATGATACATGGACGATAGGAAAGTATGTGAATCACATGTGATACACAGGACGGGACAGGCAAAGGGTTAAATTTCGAATGACTATCTCTGCTAATTAATCCCCCAAATAATCCAGTTAGAAGGTTACTTAAAAAACAAAAAAAGTTGTAAATCACTGCTTATATTTCAGGAATAGGCAGAGTGAGGCAAGCAGAGTAGAGCAAGTGAACCTTGAACAAATAAGCTATAGCAAAGTTTGATACCAGTGAACATATTTCAAATTATCACAGCTGCAATAACTATAAATAGCAGACTGCTTGGTTTTATATACAATCATATCTGTCACACTCGCACTCATTATCCACATTGCTAGACTCTCCTCCACTCCAGTTCATCTAATCCTTAGTTTTTTTTTTTTTGTTTGTTTTTTCATCGAATACTAAATCCAGACTACATAACAAAAGCGTATCCAACCAAGTTCAGGAGTCCCACCTTGTCTATAGAGGTCAAAATGAACAATATCAAATGACAACCCCAAAAAAGATAAAGAAAAAATATCAAAATGTTTGATAAGCCCTGTTTTTAAATTTGACTGCTATACTTAATAATCATACATTATCATTTATCTGTGTTTCTCTTGGCAAGTAAAAATTATAAGGTAGTCTCACAGAGAGAGAGAGAGAGTGAGAGGAAGAGAGAGAGAGAGAGGGAGAGGAAGGGAGGAGGCGCTGCTGAGACTAAGACAGCCTTCGTGTCGTCAGTGTTTTGGATAGAACAGGAAATAAATAACAGATTAAAAGGAAAAAAAGCTGCTACTAATAGAGAAACAGACATGAGCTTTCTCTGTTTCTCTCTCTGGCATTTGCATAAAGAAAAACCACAAAAATACTGAGCCGCTGTGAACAGGGATGCTTAACAACTCATCACCTAGTATACTAACATTTTTGATCAATATATATATATATATATATATACATATATATATATATATTTCTTTCAACTGTTTTATCTACAGCTTTTTATTTATCAACTACCAATAAACCTTAGGCATTAAGCTAAGCTTACTCAAAACATTATGTACCAACAGTATTAAGAAATACCGAACCATCTCAAACAACAAGACAATATTAAAATATAAATAAATACCCACCCCACCTCTCCGGGCACGTGAAAAATCCAATGTTAGTATTTTGTGCAACAGAGGAGAATTATGAAACAACTCTTAAAGCGACGAACAGAACAATAACCTATACTCTAATGATTCAATCATTTAATAAAAGCAACAGGAAATATATCAGTGATAAAACCTATCAGATTTGCTACTAATTTAAGGTGAAACACTAGGACTTTAGCATACAAAGAAACGTCATTCAATTAGGAAGTCAAACTACTAACTACTCTTCTAGGAAGGCACAAAAAAAAAAAAGAAAAGAAAAAACAGCTATAGGTACTGCGTCACATTACTAAATCAATGAACGCATATTTATATAAGTAAAAATTTCTGGTTAACTCCGTTGGAAATTTAAAGATGTATAACTACGTATATAAAAATTACCTACAGGAAGTACAGACATAAAATGACATGTGGTAATTTAATTTGAGCTCTACCTTCCCTAGTCCAAAAATAACACTTGTGGGGCGGGTCGATAAAACAAAGTGTAGTACATAATATATACTGGTCATCAGACTCCAATGACCAACACATAAACCAACCCACTCCGGCTTCACCAGCCTACTTAAACGCCAACACACTGTCTGACTAATAGAAAACAGCTACGTCAGAGATACATTGAAAATACTTCAACAAGAACGAAATGTAAACAAACACGACAATCACGAAAAGCTAACCTTCAACCACAACTGAAGTACTTTGGCTTGAAACAACAATAATGCAAGGGCCTGGAAAGCATTTAGGACAATACAAGACAAAGGGTTGGGGATGATAACCACGACCACCACCACGACCACCATCCCCTGCTTAGAATGCGATTGGCTGAAAGACACTTCAAATCAATCCTTCAAAGTTTTTAAATGGTGTGGGAGTTGATTTCCTCTTGTAACAACAGCTTCATCTTCATGCACACACACACACACACACACACTGCAACGGGGTAAATGATAGAGAAGGCATCTTACTGGGAGGAGGGAAGACAAAATGGGACATATGACGGGGACATGCACATTGCAAAGGTAAAACTACTGAGGAAAGGTTGGGACTCTGAATAACTGATAGGAGGGGCAGCACTTGAGTCCTGCCGCAGAAAACCTCCCTCAGATTCAAGTGACTTGATGAAAAAACATAAGCTTGGCTGTGTGGTAGGAAGCTTGTTTCTCAACCACATGGTTCCGTGGCAGTGTAGGCAAATGTCTTCTACTGCAGCCTTGGGCCGACCAAAGCCTTGTGAGTGGATTTGGTAGACGGAAACTGAAGGAAGCCTGTCGTATGTATATATATATATGTATATATATATATATATATATATAATTTGCATATGTCTGTGTTTGTTCCTCCACCATTGCTTGACAACTGATGTTGGTGTGTTAAGGTCCCTGTAACTTAGCGGTTTGGCTAAGGAGACCGATAGAATAAGTACTAGGCTCACAAAGAATAAATCCAGGTTTCGATTTGCTTAACTAAAAGTGGTGCTCCAGCATGGCTGCAGTCAAATGACAAATGAAAGAATAACTTGTTCAAGCTGGGAAGTACACAATAGGAAGGATATTTAGTCAGAAAAACCATATCAAGCAAAAATAAATATATAAACACAAGATGTCAAACAAAAAGTACGCCAGTGCTTTTTTGCTTGTGTGCTAGCTGTTGAGATGTTTTGAAGGTGTTCAACCCATATCATCATGAAAAACAAAAGACCTTCAGAAAAAATAACAGGTGTGAATGTGTGTGTGCCTGTGAGAAAACGTGCACACGTAACTAAAACAAATTCATACTTTTTAGACTATACACTATATAAAGACACCTTTATGTTATATACAACCATTCACTAACGTAGCCAGAGTGTGTGCCGCTCGGCGTGGACCTTCTGTTTGCTGCTCCCGGACACCACGAAAAACACATTGTCTACAGCTCACCTACCTAGCTACGCTAATGCAACCACCCACTAACAAATATTTACATACAGCACAACATTCAGACTGTTGTGCGTCATACGCACCTACCAACTACATATTTTACACACATACTATAAAATCCTGTACGACAAGGGATACTTTTCAAAACAACCCAAGACAACAAAGTGTTAG
>NC_068981.1:95617624-95620445 GCF_001194135.2 Octopus bimaculoides
ATGCTGGTGTGTTTAAGTCCCCGTAACTTAACGGTTCAGCAAAAGTGACCGATAGAATAAGTACTAGGCTTGCAAAGAATAAGTCCTGGGGTCGATTTGCTCAACTAAAGGCAGTGCTCCAGCATGGCCGCAGTCAAATGACTGAAACAAGTAAAAGAGTAAAAGAGGCAAGTGCATTACCCGCATTAAAATAAAAAGTTACGAGACGCCTCCTTTTAAAAATACAGTAGAGAACATTAACGTAGAAAAACTGAGAAACAAAACTAAATAAAGCTAGATTAAAATAAAGGAAATTAGAACTTTTGCAAGGGGTTCAATGATATAAGATAAAGATTCATGTGACTATCATGTAGATATCGCATAGGCAATTCAAACAAAAACAATGTAGTATTTTATAAAAAGCTTCTGTAATCCTTATTACGTAGATGTAAACAGACATTTGAGAGTGGGCCAACTACATCTGCCTAAATTATGTTTCATTGCAATCATTTATAAATAATGACAATAGTAACAATTGTCATATACACACACATCCGTATACATACATATAATCTAAACACACACATATATATACATCATACACACATGCCTACTCAATGCTGTTTTTTTTCTTCATGGTAAAAGCATTACTGAAGTTGCCATGTGGATCACAAGATTAAGATCTTGTTTGATTAAGTGTGCTGTTTTATGCTAGGAAATTAAGAATTAAAATATGAAATGGTTTTTTTTGCAGTGGAAGTGCTATATGGCCACTCATCTTACAGAAGAATGAGTGGGAGTAACCAGGGTGGAATTGGAAAGAAAGAGGGGTGAGAGTAGTCTCTCAAAGTACAAGAAGCTAAATAGGAGTGGGAACACAAAGACAAGTGTGGGTGGGTAGAAAGTGCAAGAACATTTGAGGAGCGTCAGGGATGGTTAGATATAGGGTGGGAGTGAATATGATAAAGGACAAGGATTGAGGGTGGTCGATGATAAATATGCATTGGAAAGGAAGAGTAGGTGATGGCTTAGATTCTGGGTAAGGTTATGTGGTAGATGTAATGAATAATGGACAAGGGTAGCAAGGTGGTTGATGATACATGTGCTGGAGTGGAAAGTAGGCATTGACTGACAGTACAGTAAGGGGTAAAGAGCAGCAGACTAGTAATAATAATACATAGAAAATGGAAGGATGAGAGAAAAGGTGAGGACATATGTGTGGATGGGTTGCAAGAGTTTGATAAGAGAGATAGATGTAGGGCATGGGCATAGGTGAACAATGGTGGAGAGGGAGATAATCTGATAGCATAGAAGAGTGATCAATCTAAAATGTAAGTGGAGAGGGATTATGTTAAGAATGAAGGATAATTGTTAAGTGAAGTAGTTCTGGATAATGAGAAAGATAACAGGTATCACAGAAAAAGGGGATGAAATATGCAGTTCTGCACCCATTTAATTATGGCAGCAGAATACAGTGACAGAGAGATATGATGAGAGGTTGGGAAGGCTTGAGGAAACTGGATGAGGGGCCAGTAGTGTAGTTACACACACACATACTTTCAGCCTCAGTTTTACCAAGATGAGCAGGTCTTCTTGAGTACTATATACTGTCAGTCATCCCCTCTGAAATTCAAAGTCCTGAGATCAGTCTTCACTTTATCCCATATCTTCCTGGGTCTCACTCATTCACAAGCTCCATCCACATTAATCTATTGGCACATCTATATAGAAAGAAATGTCTTCATCCATACTCATCACACATGTCCATAGCTAGTAGCATAGTCTCTTTGCACACTACATCCGATTCTGCTTATACCTAATTTTTTCTCAACACATTTGCACTTTGTTGTGCATTCAACAAAGCAAGGTAGCTTCATTTCTCTCTAGTCTCACAATTCCTCTTCATTCCAGACCAATCTCTCACAACCAAGTAACATCACTGTTCATATTCGAACATCATGCAGCCTTTCACTCTGAGACAGAAACTTTTTGCAACCAGCAGAGGTAAAAGCTTTCTGAACATTCTCCAGTCTGTTATTTTACTGGCAACAAAACTTTCAGAACAATCTCCTCTACTGCTAATTAGGTCACCTCCCAGGCATTTGAGGAAATCTATTTTCTATGGGAATCTTGTGAATGTTCCAGAGCATCTGTCACATAAAAAGTTTATTTCCTCTCTTAACCTGTCAGTCACAATGCTGTATATCTTTATATCCATGGTTTATTTGCACTGGATACACTATATGGAATTTCTGCTTACTGCTTTTTGACTTATTAAGCAGGATCATTTCCTTGCAAGATAAGAATACCGTAACATATTAACAAACACACAAGTTCAGTCCTCCTATATGACACTTTGGGCAAATAGTTTCTACAATAGTCCTGGACCAACCAAAGCTTTGTAATAGATTTGGTAGAAGGCAAGTGAAAGGAGCCTGTCATACATATATGTGTGTATATCTCCTTGGCTAGATGTCACACAAGTTTTAAATGAGTGTTACTATTATACAAGCAGCATCATTCATTTCCAGTCATGTATGAAAATATGTGCAGCCTTAAGGAAACCATCAATTTACATGAAGACAGGTGAAGGCATTCAGTTGTAGAAAACCAATAAATTCTATTCAACCCATGCAGCTATGGAAAAGTGGATGTTAAAATAATGATGTATGAATATGTATACATACATACATACACTGCATATACTCACATGGATATAAATGTATAAACATATGTATATACACATACACACATATACATGTGTGTGTGTGCCTGTGTAAAAATTTCGCACAGCATATATATATATATCATCATCATCATCATCGTTTAACGTCCGCTTTCC
>NC_068981.1:95620455-95621094 GCF_001194135.2 Octopus bimaculoides
TATATATATAAGGGTTGTCTAACCCTTCTGCTAGTGATAGGTAATGGGATTTGATTCATGAAAGTAACAAGCCAAAATACAATGTGTTGCCTCTCAAATATTCTGGTAAGTCAATGTCTTTAGTATTAAGTTCGCCTATTTACCCTGAACAAAGTCAAATTAGACTGGATGTAATCTCAGAATGCAGAGGGATGGAAAAAATACCATAACAGAATATAACCCATGCATCTAAAGGGCTACTGACAGCTAGTTCGAATCCTTACATGTATGTGATGTATACACCATATGTATATGATACCAGCAACATAACACAGCTTCAATGATTTTCTGTTGTTTATTGCAATGGAATGCATAAGAAAAAGAAAAATTATTGGTTTCTTTAGATCCAGGAGGCAGGAGAGATATTGTGTAATGATGCTCGTATCTGAAGCTTTCAGATGTAACTGGCATCAGCCATGCCTATTAATCAAAACTAGATTTCGAATTTCACTTACCTGGATCTTACCTTTCCTTATTCTATGTTGCCTGTAGATGAACCATTAAAAGGAAAAGAATTTCACAAAATATATATATATATATATATATACACACACATATTTATTATAATGTATATATTATAATGCATCAAAGCCAGGTCTC
>NC_068981.1:95621390-95633288 GCF_001194135.2 Octopus bimaculoides
ATATATATATATATATATATATATATATATATATATATATACACACACATATTTATTATAATGTATATATTATAATGCATCAAAGCCAGGTCTCTTTATTGGCGATAACAACCATTGTTTACATATGTAATGCTATAACTTTAGATTTTATAAATGATCAGATTAGCATTTTGCAAAGTTGTCTCCCTGTATATCTGGAACTGTGTGACCAACATGTAGGTAAAATATAAAGAGACCGACACAAACTTGAACGTTTAAGTTTAAAGACGAAGGAAGGAACCAACGACAGTCAGATTTGAAATCCAATATGACAGTTTGAAATTACTTGCTAATAAGTAAAATAGGTTTCTATTTTAAGATAGCTGATTTCAGCAATATCGTTTTAATACTACTTTTGAACTCTGACATTCAATGAAGTATCATTAAGTCTTGTGCATGTAGAAATAAAATATAAAAAGGAAATGGCTTATTTCCTTTTTTTATTATTTTTTTAAACCCTATGTACAGCCTACATTCTCTAAGCTCAACAATTCAATAATCACAACTCACACAATACATACTTTACACACTCATCAGACAATGCTATCTATAAAAGCTTTGACATCAAGAGCAACACTAAAATTATAAATAACAGATAAAAAAACCCTCAACATATATTTAAAGTAGACACCTCTCCACTCCCAAGCACAAAACTGCACATACCCCAGGAACAGAGCTGCATCTAGTAATGCAGTTAAAAATTTTGAGGGAAACAAAAACTCCAAAAAACTACTGAAAATACATGAGAGTGACGAAGATAATTTTTTCACATTCACTAAGTTGAAGGTGGTTATGAGAAGAATGGTGCTGCTGCATGGATATGTAATGGAAATAAGATCTGTGAAACAATTCTTGAATAATTGCTATTAAGCAGAATTAGTTGTGAACAATAGATGAGCCACCTGTGCTTTTTATTTTAAAAGAACTAAAATGCTGAAATGGAAAAGGATATTTGTAGGAAAAATTTTAAATCATTGAGATTTAGTTTTTTGTTAGAAAAAAATAATAGAAGTTAAAAAAATATATATATAATAATGGTTTCAAAAAATAAAAATCAATATTTACGGTTTTAGAGACTGGCAATCCGTTGCTGAACTGGAAAGGACTTTGCGGTAGAGTGATTTCTTCTGAGCTGAGAGCTTTGAGTTTGATGAAGTAGCACTGCTGGAATTTTGAGCTACAACCCTTCGTGGTTGAGAAGGAAGGCTTCCTCCACTAGGTTTAATTGCCAGGGATGCTTGAGCACACGTAAATGCACCAATGGCTGCAGCTGCTGCAGAGGGTGTACTACTACTTGGACTGCTATTTGCTCCACCATAAGTTGTAACATGTTGTAACCACGTACGCAAGTTTAATTTGCGCACAAGTTGCAATAATCGCAACCTGCGTTCAGATGGAGTAGGTAAATCATGGTCCCGCATCAGGATATTTTGTAAAAATTTACTGTTATACTGATGAAACCTGAAGAAGATAAAATGAAAAAGGAAAAAAACAAAAAAAATGAGAAATTGAAATATAATGATGACAACATGATCAGATGAGGAAATAACAAAATTCTTTAAGAAAATTTAGATTTTGAATTAGAAGAGGAAAATATTTTTTGCTGATCAAGTAGCTGACTTCCTATTAACTTTACAACTTTTCCCATATTCACTTCTCTGTAGTAATAGTAGAAAGATTTCAATAATTTTTGGCAAATGATTGAAAAAATAGGAAACAGCCAAGGAGTGTCAGACAAACTGCTGACTTTTGATTTCCTTTCTATTATTACTTCACCTCCATCTTTTAATCTCTCCTCTCAGAACAGATTATGACCTTCTTCCCAACCATAATTAATCTCATCCATATTCAAATATCCCAACCTAAGATCTGTGTTTGTCCCCACTTACTGCTTGACAACTGGTGTTGGTGTGTTTACATCCCCGTAACTTATTACTAAGCTTAAAAAAGAATTACTGGGGTTGATTTATTTGACTAATATTCTTCAGGATGATGCCCCAGCAAGGCCATAGTCTGATGACTGAAACAAATAAAAGAAAAACATAAGAAAATCTACAAGAATATGGACACCATTCCTTTATTTTAGACAAACTTTAACCCTTTAGCATTCATGTTACTCTATCAAATGTAATTCATCCACATTGTTCTGAATTAATCGTGCATTGTTTTGTAGCTTTGAGATTTCAATGATGTGATTGTTTATTTTTAGAATAACATTGTAATGTACGTGCGAAAGGTCGAATTCAGCTGGTTTAAATGCTAAAAAGCTTAAGTCTGTTGGCATCAGAAAGAATATCTAACTATAAATCTAGAAATATTCCTGCTTGCCAATATAGTAAAAGGAATAACAAAATAGTATGCCTCCACATGAATAAGGTAAAAGAGTGTTTTATTGAAGGTTGTTGCAAACAAACTTCACTGAGGGGAGGGGAACAACTTTCAAAAATAAAAAAATTCCATTGTAAATATTTCTTGGTGCTGTTATGCTTTCACTAATCATATTTAAAATATTTCTTATTCTACTGCAACTTTATATATTTTAGAGGTTATCAAAGGGGAAATAATTGTAGTTAATGTTTTAAGATAATTAACTACATGTGTCAGAGATATATATATATAAGAAATTTTATAACAATAGCTGTGCTTGTTAAGAAACTGAAGCTTAAATATTTCATGAGCATTTGATAAAGAAGAAAATAAGTCCTTAACTACCAAATAAACCAACTGTAAAAGTTAGTTTTAACTGCTTCTTTCTACATGTTTCAGCCTTTGGACTGCATCCATGCTGGGGCAGTTTGGAACTTATTCTATCAGTT
The DNA here is from genome assembly GCF_001194135.2 of Octopus bimaculoides. NCBI lineage: Eukaryota > Metazoa > Mollusca > Cephalopoda > Octopoda > Octopodidae > Octopus > Octopus bimaculoides. The sequence continues at coordinate 95,624,246 of NC_068981.1, forward strand.
ACTTTTGCTGAATTGCTTAGCTACAGGGAATGTAAACAAACCAACACAAATTATCAAAAAGTGGAGGGGACAAACACAACACACATGCAAAACATGTATATACAATAGACTTCTACACAGTTTCCATCTATGAAATTCACTTGGAGGTATTAGTCGGTCTAGGGCTATAGAAAAAGACTTATCTATGGTGCCATGCAGTGGGACCATGCCTGTGTGTATACTAGTTGAAACTCACACTACAAACAAATGAAGGCATGAATGTGTTCTAAATATTTGTCAAATTGAATTAATTAAAATAAAATCAACTGTTTGTCAAGATTCAAGCAGATCAGCTGTATATCTAAGCAATAAATAACCTTCCCATTCCACTATAATGGTTTTAGATCACCATCATTGTTTTAACTTTGCTTTTATATACTTTTATTTTGTTAAGTCATCATGTAAATAAAATTGAAATCTCTTCAACAATGTTTTCATTTTACTGTTTTTTATTTTTTTATACCTTGACCTTTCTCCTGATTACTCATCACCTATCTTCACCTAACCCTGCCCTACTACAAAATTCTCTGGTAAACAGTACAAGTGCCTTAAAGCCATGTGAGCATTCTCACAATACTAAATAACAAAATATTCTCCCTGTAAATCGCATATAATTTCCAGTGCCAACTGAAGTTCAAAGGTCAACAGACATTAAAATAAAAAAAATGCTTGGTGAAGAATAAATTTTATCAGTTGTACAATTTATCATTAGTTATGTCATGGTTTTAGACACTAATGACATTTGAAATAGCTGGGAAATTAAAATTTTAATAAGAATTAATATTTTTTTAATTTCTGAAATGTTTTAATTACACACAAGTACTTCAAAAAAATTACAACAATGATTTTTTTTTTATTGCATACATAAGAGAGCTTAACATTTCTTTTTATTACATTTATTAAATGTGTGAAATTGTTTTGTTGTCAACGTCAAAGTGTAAACATAAAACTGAGGTTATGTATAAAAAAAATAATATTAGATGAGTGGAAGAAATCACTAGATAAAGCCTGGACTGCTGATGCTCAAAATATATTTGCTATATTATCACCCACCTTTATACTATTCATGAACCATGAGGTTATTACATTGCGTTAACAATGAAGTCTTGGTTTGAACAGATCTGGTATGCAAATATGCTGTTGAATTTAACAAAAAAAAACAAAAAAACAAAAACAAAAAAATCCTACTCTGCCTTTCCATTTTTAAATTTCATATAAACCAAATCCTAGACAGACATAAAAGCTGAATGTTAAAACGTGACAGACAAGAACAATTGGTTATTTGAAATCCATAAAGCCTTCATTAATACCAGCAGTTAGCCCAGGTTTACTAACTATATACCCTACAAAAAAGAAAACAGATTTGATGATCAAAATAATCCACTATCTGACCGAATGCAGTAGAATACTTTGAAGTTTTGGAAGATGTTTTTTGCACTTTTCTGAAACTATGAAGTTTTATGAACACTCCAAAAGCAACAAATATTCAAACAGCTGTAGATGTGTAGTTACCGAGTTGATACATCTACCAACTAGTCCTAAATAAACGAAAATACAAGCTGTTTAATTGTATGGTGTATAAATGGAAATAATTATGGAAAACAGTGTAACATCAGGTTACTTATATCATTTAATGCTGGCATAGTCAAATTTTGTGAGAAGCGGGCCACATCAGATATAACTTCTGGTGAGCTGTATTACTAAAAAATTTAAGCTAACTTTTCATTAGACATGCCATTCAAAAAGTGTGGCAGGTTGCAGTTTGTTGATGACTGATCAATGATAATGATCAAAAAGGCTGATCAGAATACTCAATTATTAAAGTTAATCGAAGCTATATTGATAACCATTACAAAGATTTGATGGGAATTATTGAAAGGAGAAAAAATCCTACATTTTTTAAAACCGTTATTTTTATGGTTACGATTAAAAGCATTAAATCTGTATTCAGGAATGGCTCTGAAAATGTCAAACTATTTCAAGTAACACTAGAAAAATGGAAGATCAATTAAAAAGCTGAGCTCAACTTTTCTTCTTTTTTTTTTTGGAAGTCTGATTGAATCAGGCATATCAACATCATGTACTACACAGTCTATATTTGTGTGGGTGTTATTTTTTATAACAAGATGTCATATCTAGAGCATTATATACAGAAAGAGAGAATGAAGACATTCACAATAACAAAATAAATATATAGTAACAGAACACGAAAATGAGTTCCAAACATCGTGAAAACACCTATAGGAAAAAAGAGCAAGATGCACATTCTGAAAACAAAGACAAGTTTGTTTTAAAGGCTGGTTTCCTGTACGCAGAACACAGAATTCCTGCAATTTGAACCTAATTTTTCTGATGAAGTTTGTTTATACAAATTGTTCAATGCCAAACATTAATGTTGTCAACATACTATCATCACATGATTTAAATTCTTATGTCACTAAACTATTTTTTTTTAATCATTATAATCAGTGAACTTACCCCTCCCCACGCTGTGGGGAAGTGTTGCCAGTAAGTACATCACAAGTTTTCCACCAAATAACGCTATCAGGAGCCCAGGTTTCTTTGAATCCAAAGAAAAAGCAACTTGATTCTTTTGACGTTTTTTAAAATTTACTGTTTTATAAAACGTGATCCGACCTCCACATACCGATAAGTTGTGTTGTAATGGTCAACGATTCATGTATTGACAGCTAATAAGCAATTAAAAATATTTCATAACTTATTATTTATTGTATTTGAATTAAATGATATTTTTTTCCTGTCACTCATTTCCGTTCATTAATTCCTCTCTCAAAATATCTTGAGAATGTATGGCACAGAGATAAATATAATTTACATAGATACTGCAGTGAGTTTATTGGAACCGAATATATATTCCGATTACCATTTAAATGTTCAAGTTATTGTTACATGGTAGACGAAGTTATCTTGCTATGATAACTTATAATACTCGTTATATCGACATCAAATATTTCCCTCTAAGATAAAACCCGACAATATGTATTATATCTGAAATACTAGGTGTCCTATAAATTCAAGAACGAAAAAAAAAGCAAATAAAAGAAATAAGTGTTTTCATTGCAAACGAAGTAACAAAACACCTGTCTGTATAGATAACATTTGGAACGAATAAATAGATATATGATCAGACCGATATGTGATAAGCAAACTAGCGAGGGTTACTTCTTTATACTATGCTTCACTGCACACACGCACACACACACACAAAACACATACATGGGTGCAACGATTATGAATTTATAAAATAAATAGGCATAGGCAAGCATAAACTGGATAAGAAAATAAAAATGCAACATTCAAATTAGCTAGTAATGAAATATAACCAATTAAATTTCGACAGAAAATCCAGGATTTGAAGAGGATATGTACATGTACGACATGTATGCATGCATAAGTTATACATTGGTGTCTTATTTACAGTATAGATGGGGATCAAAAATATACAGTACGTTCTATGTTTTTGTGAGCATATATATATATATATATATATATATAGGCATACATATAATGCACGCGCGGGCGTGGGAGAGAGAGGTGTGAACAAAGTCGTTTAGAAAAAGAAAAATTACAAAGAGAAGGATGGAAATTTCCAAGAGCAACTACGTCGAAAGCTAATGTTATTTCAGAAGTATTTATTCACAGCGCTCGTCCCACCATTCACATACACAAATAAACACAATGGACAAAAATAGGGTGGACAATTCTATACATGTTAACTAACTACTTCAAAGACAAATGAAAAAAAAAAAATAATAATAATCCGAACAAACGTACTAACCAAATGTGCGTATGTATGTGTGCCTAATAGCGAGTACTATGTGATGCATTGCACCTCAACATTCATTAGTCTATACAGAAAAGTGTGCTTTTGATTTTTTAAAACTTAATTCTATCTAATCACTGATAAGACAGGAGCATTTTTGGATTTCGATTCTAAGAGTAAAAAAGAAAAACAAACCCAATAGTAACTGCTGGTGAAACAAAAACAAGAAACTTGGCAGTAATAATAAGGGGAAAAAGTTACAGCCAAATGACAGTAAGATGGTCAGCAAAGGGTTATTTGTCTTAGGGAAAATGCCTAGCTATCATAGGCACAGATACATAACCAATTAATGAAGCTTCTACGACAGGAAGAACAAGAGTAAATTGAAACAGCTGAGAATGTGCGTGTGTGTGTTTGTTGTTCTGAACACGGAATAAAAGCACTCATTTTGTTTTTAAGCTGGATAGCAGTCGTAGTTTAGTTTAAAGAGTTACATGCATTTACCGACAGTCAAACTTTCCCCGTTCACTTATCACTCTGCCAATAATAATAATAGTTTCATACATTGGCATAATGCCGCAAATTTATAGAGAAGAGAATAACGTCGACAGCACCGACCCCTGGGCATTGGGAAAGGCAAAAATACCCGACTCCTGCAAAAAAAAAGACTGAACTCGGAACATAAGACTTAGCTAAAACACCGCATTTAACAGACGCATTCTGAGGGCGTCGGACAAAATTTCTGCGGTATTTAACAGGGTCTCTTTATATATAGAGTTCAAATGCGGACAAGTTCAGCTCGTTAATTTGTTGTTCCAGGAAAGATTTACATAAAGCATCCGAAATGAGAATGGAATTATAAAAGATTTATTGTTCCTGAACAGTTTAAAAACAAACAAACTAACAACTAGTAAATCCTAGAGTGGTAATAAAACTGCTATTTTGTTATAATGTAATAACTTGTGTATATGAAGTGTGATGAGAGGAAGATTGACAAAGATTGAAGGAAAACAAGACTACTATTGAGAGAGTAGAGAGAAGTGTTGTTTATGAGAAGGGAGTTACTACCTAAATATAGAAAGAAATCTAAGCGGTCACCCATATTTTTCTTCACCGAGTCTACAAATGATTAAATAACTGAAATTTCCGGAACATATATGACACACTCACACATATCTATTACAGAGCTGTGTGTAAATATTAGCTTTCAGAGTATGAAAAAGATTAAAATGCTTAATATATGTTACTAACTTACACGCGAATAAATAAAGATGTGTGTGTAGAGAGAGAGAAATGATAACTATACAACATAGCAAGTACAAAGACATGCACTATGTGAAAACCTAAATGAAAGACATGTAGTAGTCGCTTGAAGGAAGACCTGTTTTACAATACTCTACAGTAGGGAGATATTTGTTTTTCACTTAACCTTATGCTATTCCCTTCAAAAAGGTTCATTACAGACATGGTTTTATTAAAGTATCTACTTGTATATATTAATAGCACATACATAAAGTCTCCCATTTCCACTGTATTTTTTTAAATGTAGCCTTCGTCGACCAGTGAGGGTGTGACGTTCAGTGGGAGAAACATTACGTTCCATACACATACAGAGAAAAATAATAAATATACAAAAATGAAATAGGAAAAATTCGGAATGAAGTCTCAAACTATAATATTCGATACAAAAGTCATATCCAGTTTAACAGAGAAGCAAGGCGAAATGCCGGTAAGAGACATATGGGATCTCTTGGATCACTCACTATGATCTATCGTAAAAAAAGTAACAAACGATTCGGCATGAATAAAAATAAAAGGGAAATAAGGAGAAATAGAAAGAAAACCAGGGACAACAAATATATATATATATATATATATATATTTTTTAAAGGACCAAGGAGAGTTACGTATATAATCAAACTGGGAATAAATAAACTAACCTTGTCTGAGAAGTATGAGTCAAGAATATAACTGTGTGGTTTAATAAATATCGCCTCTTTTCTATTTTGCTCTGATAGTGTAAATAATCTGACACTGCTGGTTTGGTTGCTTTGCAGTATATCTCCTTATAGACTCTTCCAGCTGCTCATCTTGACTTGGCAAACCTTTTAGTTGCCTATCAAGTCCGACAACAGTTTAAAAAACAACAAACTATCAACAGAGAATGTTTGGTAACGCCACTACAGAATCAGAAACGATTCCTCCAGCATCGTTGCAACAGAGCTCCATTTCAGCTACATGTTATCATTATCATATTGGTGTAACTAGCGACCAGCTGACTATATTCGATGCCATGGCCAACAGGACAGTGAATATAAACCAAACACTTCCTTCCACTTTTGAAATCATCGACATACAAGCAGAATAGTTATTGAAGTCGTAGTGAGAGGAGCACCGACTGTTTCAGATACAGACGTGGTGGAGGTGGTGACACACACAAGAGTGAGGAGGAAGAGAGTGCGTTTGGTGAGGCAGTTGATGTGTTAGTAGTATGCTGTGTGTGCTATTGAATGTGTCAAAACTGTCTATTACATACGAAGCCGTAGTATGATATGGATTGTATAGATAGTACGCCTTATGAACTGCCAGGGAAATACCTTATAATAATCTCTAGTATTTTGTTAGCGTGGGCCACTCAGTGTAATTATACATATATATCACATACACACACACTATATATATATATATATATATATATATATATATATAGCGTTGGTGAGGAAGTAAATTGTTGTATATAGTAGTAGTAAGCAGCTGTAGTCTAGTTCATGCAGTACTTACTGTATGGATTTAGTTGTAATATTCGTGGACGGACTAATAAAGTTGTAGTTATTGATGTGTCGACTCATATTATCAACTGACTTCTTACATATCGGAGAAAAATACGTATAGAATGAAACAATGCAAATCCAACTATTTTTCTCATGGGCGGGACCCAACATTCATTATATGAAAGGCTGGGACGACTATATCCACAGTTATGACTGCATTGCTGCAATTTAGAGTCTTCAGGGACCAATAAATATTCCGGCTTTGTTAGTTATCCAGGATCTTTACACAGTTTTGTGTGTTTGTAATTACAATTTTGGTACCCATACACCGTCAGTCCAAATCTATCACGCTTCTGTAATCACCATTATATTTCCTGTCAGAACTATTTGTTCCTATCATCTCTTCACTTTTGTGACAAATAGTAAAACAAAAATTTCAGTAACCTTTCTGCTCAAAACAATTTGTTTATACCTGCTTTACAAGTAAACAATTAAAACACACACACATTCGATCTCTTCGAGTTATTTATTTTTGGAACTATCTGGCTGATTCATTGAAAACAAACCTTTAACTCATCCCATTTTAAACAGAACTAGCAGGCCTTCTTGCCAACCTTAACCGTACACCCACACTTCCAGCAAGGAGTGTTTTGTAGTGATTCTACGTTCTTTCAATAATGTATATATCATGTAATGGGCGAGTTCTCTCCCATACTTAAGCCGGATGTTGCGGTGCAGCATTATTCATTCAATAGTCTTTGATATACAAAATCTATTATCATTACTTCTTACGACAGTTTTATATAATGGATCAAATATATAGCCACCTCCACCACTAAAAAAAAAAAAAAAATCCAGAAGAGAACTTAACATAATCGGTGCAGCTCCTTTCAAATTTCAAATAGTAGTTATGTACGTCTGTAAAGTGACTTACAAGTATTCATCATCTCTTCAAACTACACCCTCTCGAATTTATCATACACTGACAATTACGTGGTCAGGATAAAATGCTTAAAATATATCTTACATTAAAACCAATGAAGGGTTTTTTTTTTTTATTAATTAATTTATATTAGATCTGAACGCGTGACTCGAAGGCATTTGCTTTCAAAGACACTGGGTCAATATCTTCAAACTTTAAGACTTCAGGAATACAATTTTTTAAGAAATATCGCCTGAACTACATTCGAAAAATCCGGTGACGACAAAGGCATTATTTCAGCATAACGCGGACAGATTCAAATCACTCGAAAATAAATAAATGAAGCTAGATTTGACATCAGAAGTATCACAAACTAGAGCAAAGTACTAAGCTCTCAAGAATGGTATCGTTTACAACAAGATCTTCGAGAATATTATGAGAGGAGCTTACTTTTTCTTCTTTGTGTGTATGTGAAATGCAGACATAACTGCAAGTAACGTCGAGCACTACATTACTTTCTTCGATATTTAAAGTTTTGCAGTTTCATTGCAATTTTTTTTTGTTTGTGCATTCCTTAATGTGATTAATAATTAGTCAATGCAAACTTCGACAATGGAAGCACTGACAATTTTAAAATCTCTCTCTTTCTCTTAATAAATATATTCGAAACGTCAAAGACTTTCCGTATTCCCGAGCGTCATACTAATACATCCTTTTGTTATTTACACCACCTGTCCTCGTCTGTTGTTGTTTTTTCGTATATTCTCCCATATATATATATATATATATATATATATATATATATATATATATATATATATATATATATATATATATCAGAGGCGATTCCAGGTCATTAGATTCACTCGGGCTCATCACAGATTTCGCATAAGACACATGTATAAAAGAAGGTAAGAGAAGTTATGCACACCGCAGACATATGTGCACTAATAATTTAACAATAAGACAGAAATATAGTTTTAATATGCCTTTCTCTATTTCTAAGTGAAGTTTTAAAATGAGTAAAAATAAAGCAACCGGGCAAAGGTCTTTACACACAGACGTACAGAATAACAGCAATCAAATACGACAGCGGAATGCACAACAAATGCCGCTAGTACTCTTGACAAGAGATGCCAGTTAGTCTTTTACACATGCCAGGCTCGTTCGTATTAGCCCGAGTTGCTGGATAATTTTTCGTCCCTTTAAGAATATCGTAGAACGGAAACTTTTCATAGATTGGAATTTAAATCCTAATCTCAATAGAAATTTATTGTTTCAAGAAAACATTGAATTTGAATTAGTTTTCATTTTTACGATTATAGGATAACAACGCGGACTGTAACTTCTGAGCTGGGGGTCAGGCGCCTGTGAACGATGTCGAGTGAACGTCTGCCACGAATATTTTTTGACACAGAGCACCTCTAAGACAACTGCCAGACGCCGAACGAAAATAAATGAACTGCGACCAGGCTCAAAAGGAGCTCGAGTTATTGGCTGCAATTACATACTTGAAGTCAGTGTTAG
>NC_068981.1:95634078-95642979 GCF_001194135.2 Octopus bimaculoides
TATATATATATATATATATATATATATATATATTTTCATTCATATTTACACTAAGCTGGATGATTCAGTCATTAAACCAATCAGAAGCAGCATTGTGCAGCAGCAGTCCAATTCCTGTATACGGGGATATGCGAAGTCGACATTCTGTATGTCGAGTTGTACAAACAACAGTCACTATTAGCTATACATACTCTCTGCTCAGATGTGATACTCAGACTGTTTCCAGTGATATGTAAGCCTAATGGCTTTTAAGCCTTTCGTGTTCACTGGAGATTCTACATGTTACTGCTCCATTAATTTAACTTCAAACGCAAAAACTACAGTTACAGCTGCTCAAAGATATTTTGTGGACGATGACAAAATTCCTAAAACAAGAAGCAAACTACCCAGTCAAATATGGCATCATAAAACCGAGAAACCCCTCGTGAAGGGCTTAGTTCGCAAAACAAAAACCACAAACGACATAATCTTGATTTCTCAATCATTCTCAACATTTATACATGCTTTGTCGAGCCAGTTGTTGGCGAGTTATACAAACTAGATTTCAACACTTACATTATAGTTAGGTCAATGTGAAACATGCCTATTATATCAACTACACCTGGTGATTGCTTACCGCCTATTACACTGCTTTTCAATCATTGTGACAATTGTGTACCAGACTGCCAGATCAATTTCATACAAATTAACATTAAATTTCTAAAACATAATGAGTTGTATTAGAATATAAGTGCCTTAGGAAAATTTTACTGCGTGTGTGTGTGTGCAGTGCAAAAGTAACAGAAAATACAACGTTCACGAAATGGGGAGGAAAAAATGAAATGCTTTTAAGGTTTCGAGTACATACTCTTCTTCCCGAAGGTAGGATAGAAAACGGAGAAATGGAAACGCACGTGTATCCAATCGTTATGGCATGAGAAAAAGTGTGTGTGTGTGTATATATATGCGCGTATACAGATTCTGATCTACCGAGCTGATAATTTGATATTCAACAGTATCTTTACCCTTTACAATTACTATTTGTAGTCTTGTCTGAGAACTTTGTATTACAAGATTTTCATTTGGTCTCACGAACATGTCTTCTCCAAGCGATGACCACATTATCTTTAGAATAAATTTAAAATTTAAATACATTTCTGTCATATGTAACGGATCTCAACACAACTCGTTCTAATATAAAATGCCTTTTTGGAAAAAAACAATTTCTCTGATTATTATGATACATTCGAGATCAGAAATAAGACCTAATCATTGCATTCTTTTAAATGCCTCTAAGTTCCCAGCTCGAAAAAAATCATGGAATTGCCAGTTTAAGAGAGAAACGAACAGCACAAATTGTCAAATTTTTTTTCTATAAAAAACAAAAAAAAAACCCTAACGATAATCACTTTCTTCTTCTTCAAACAGCTTTTCAAAAAATTAAAATCGATTTAGAAAATGATTGCCTCTATGCTATTGGCAAGTTTACTCCATTTATAGCTGAGACAGGCGCATTAGCCACCGCTCTTGCTGTAACATTATCGAGGGAACTGAATACTTTTGTTGTGTAAGTTGTTAAATTAGTTGAGTAATAGCAACACATTCTCTTCGGAAGGGGCATTTTACCCTCTTTACAGACCAACAAAACGTATTGAGTTCAATGTTTGCTTTCAAATACCACGAAGGTAGATAATTATTTTTCGTCCTTCCTGAAAATACATATTTTAAGTGTGAGTGTGTCTGCATAAACATGGCTAAGTGCTAATGAAGTATGTTTCACCCTCAGAAGGTTCCGAGATCGATCTCACTATGTAGTATCTTGGATAAGTGTCACCTACCATAGCATAGGGTCAACTTAAGCGTCGAGAAGGAAACTGAAAGCTCATTGCATGTACTGTATAATTCAGGGGTTAACTTTTACGTCTATCCGATTCTGCTTAAATAGTTACACACATCTGTGAAATAATCATTTGCACAAAATACAGTAATCCTTCGAGTATCGTGTGTGCTACGTTCCAAAACCCACCGCGATAGGTGGAAATCTACGAAGTAGAAACAGTACTGTACTGTATGTATTTTATAATTATTTTTATAATTTGTATATACTTATTTTATAATAAATGCCAAACAACATCACAGAGGAATCGACGTAAGCTTAAATAATAAACAGTGATATGGCAAAGGATTACTGTACTTCAATGTTTTGGTAACTGACAGAATAACTGGAATAGTCATCGTCGAACCTGACAGTGGATCCACTTACTTTTTTACACACACACGCGTTAATGTAACAAATCTTTAGTTGGGGAAACAGTACGAAGCGATAGCCCCGAAGCTTCAACAAAGTGATGTGTTAGGGATCTTCATATCTTTATTTATATACCTTTTAGGTGGAGGTAAAGAGTACGTAACCCTAACCCTAAACGCCTACACTTTATATCCAAACCATTTTGTTTAAATATGAAGACATGTACACATGTATGGTTCATTCGTTTATACTCTTTCCTGGACTTGTGCTTAACTTAAATAAAGAAATGAATAAAGACGAAGGTTCAATTGCTGAAGTCCCCAGCAACAAAAACGTTGTTGTGCTAAGCACATAGAAACTTTTATTTCGGTTAGCCGTAAATGAGTAGCATTTGTGGGTCCACTGCGAGAAGAGGCCGAGTAGGTTAGAAGTGGATACTCTTTATTGGGTTGCCTTAGCTAACAGGTATTGCAGAAGGAGGGAAGTTTCCGTTCGTGTATTTATTGAGCACTTGTAGTTCATGGGATTGCATATGCATGGATGTTCTTCATTTCAATAATTAAAATAAAGGTTATTCCTTACGTAGGCATGAAACCTAGCAAGTTTATATCTGTATTAAAAGTGTTAGCAGCATAAGAGGAATCACTTCCACTGGGAGCAGTGACTGGATTACTGATGTAGAGAAGATAATAGGCGGTTAATCAACTCAGTGACGGGAATATTACGGACAAATCATTTTTTTTTTGTTAGACGCCATAGATAAAAGGCAGGCTTGACTCAGAAAAAAATTTGAATTTATAACAGCAACATTCTAAACTAGATAACGTAAAGTATATAGGTTGGTTGGATCTATTTTAAAACGGGGGCGCCAGTTTTCATTTATGTTTTACGTAGTGTTTTTGGTACGGAAAGACTTTCAAACTTCGTATACTTATCTATTTTGTGTTATAGAACAGAAAAATATTTTTGTATTCGAATTTATTTCATGTAAAAAATTGTCTTATTTCGATAATTTCTACTAATCACTGACGTCTATTCAGTTGAAAACAGTTAGCGCTGTAACGGTGTATAACGTATTAATCCCCTAACCCTAACTAGACTGTTAACCGTAACCGTAACCCTAACTCTAGAATCCGAACTCTAAAATTGTTACACACATAGATACGCACAGCGTAATTTATTATATAAACAATATATGCGTATAAATTACAATTAAACCGGATGAAATATGTCACAGGGAATAACATTTTTATGACCGCCCAGCAGTAACTCTATTGAGCTGAATAGACGTCAGTGATTGGTTGAAATTACAGAAATACGACAACTTTAACATGGAATAACTTGCGAATTCCTTTTTTTTTTTGTTAAGAAGACTAAGAGTAAAAGATGTTTTATATGACACATTCTACCAGTGTCCCAAGTTTCAAAGTGTTTCGTTAGTGTTTCGTTAAGAAAATACTGGCGCCCCCGTTTTAAAATAGATCCGGTTGGTTCGGTATTAATCCAGGCCAGCGTCACATACCTGTTGTTATATCATGCATGACGAAACGAGAAGGTAAATCAATACCTTTTCAAGAGTTTAAATGGCGAAAGTGAAGTGAAATAATTCAGTTTCACTTTCTTGAAAATTTAGCGTCGAGCTCTTTCTTATTAACAGTTCACAAAAGATTTGTGAATAAAAAAACAGCCTTGTATTTAGACAGTGAGCTGGCAAACGCGTCAGACAAAATGCTCAGCGGCGTTTCTTGTGGTTTTAATGTTCTGAGTTTAAATTACACCGAGGTTGACTTCGCCTTTCTTCTTCTCGAGGTCGGTTAAATAAATGCAAGTTAAACACGGGGTGATGTAATCAAGTTGTCTCTTCCCTTAAAACTGCTGGCCTTGTGCCTAAATTTGAAACCATTATAATTATTATTATGGTGGCGAACTAATAGAATCTTTAGCACATCAGACAAAATGCTTAGTGGCATTTCTTCCGGCTATACGTTCCAAGTTCCAATGCCACCAAGGCCGACTCTGTCTTCCATTCTTTCGGATTTGATAAAATATGTACCAGTCAAGTACTGGAATCGATGAAATCGACTCCTTCCCTTAAAAAAATTTCTGGCTTTGTGTCTATAGTAGAAAGGATTATAATAGCAAGGTGACACGCCAGGCAAAATGTTTAGAGGTATTTCTTTCGGCTTTATGATCTGAGTTCAAATGTCGCTGAGGTCTATCTTTCATCTTTTCGGGGTCGATAAAGTAAATACCCACAAAATTTCAGGTCTTGTGCCTATGATAATAATAATAAGAAGAAGGAAGATAAAAGGCATTGCAGCATCGGAAAAAAGGGTGCTTTCTGCCGGTTCTTTACATTCTAAGCTCAAGTTTCGCAGAGACCAACTCTGCTTTTCAAATTTCCAGAATAATAAAAGAAAGTACCTGTACAAATCGACTAACCCCCACTCCTCTTAAAATTACTGTCCATGTGCCTAAATCAGACATAATTACTGGAGATATGAAAGGATAACTCAATCTGTAAAGAATTAGATGTCATGACGAATCTAAATAAAATACTATAAGATATTTAGTCTGGTGCACTGCAGTTTCTGAGGATATCAACACCTTCAAACTATATATTTTTTTTTACACAAAATCACATATACATGTATGATGTATATGAATTACTGGATGTATAGCCTTTATAACAACATAATGATTTACACATGAGACACTTAACTGCATGCCTCCTCTTTCTATCACTCGTTATACATATATATCTCTTACCATGAGCTTGAGAAGACAGACCAGCAAAAATGAAAAAAACGGATGGTAAGTGTGAGAGAGAGAGAGAGAGGGGGGGGAGAGAGTAAAGAAAGTGAAAGAGTGGACGGACAAGTAATATGGTGTGTCAGAGAATGCAAAGCGATGGAAAATTTAACAGTGTGTATGTGTGGAGAGAAAGAGAGACAGTAGAGAATAAGAGAGAAGAGCTAGAAACTGACTAAGTAAGACAACGGATGAGAATGACTAATCTCGTATTGGCTAGCCTATCATCAGAAACAGGATAATGTCTTCCATTAGATGCTGTTAATACCCTCATCAAGTTTTAAATCTTAACAATGGCTTTTGAGATTTATAAACCTCTTCGGTATGATGAAATTACTTCTTAGAAGAGTTTTAAATTGCAATGTATATACGTGAATATATTAACGGGTAAATAACTTAAATAAGGATTTCTAACACTAAAAAGCAACAGGTTCTGTCTGGGTGAAGTGAGTGAGTATTTAATTTAATTGCGACAGTTATTTTAATCAATACAAGGGCTTTAGAAAGCAAAGTTCACTCTGGCAAGATTTAAACTCAGTAAGGAGAGCTATATCTAAATTTCTCAAAGCATTTTGAGTGGGTACATAAAAGCACTCAATACACTCTCGGAGTGGTTGGCGTTAGGAAGGGCATCCAGCTGTAGAAACTCTGCCAAATCAGATTGGAGCCTGGTGTAGCCATCTGGTTTCACCAGTCCTCAGTCAAATCGTCCAACCCATGCTAGCATGGAAAGCGGACGTTAAACGACGATGATGATGATTTTGTCTAATGTTACACCACTGAGTAGCAAGAATTTCCTTCGCAATATCAGGAGATAGCATTTGATATCCAATGAGATGGATATGTCGTACGTGCTCACCAAACTTCAAGTTAAATGATGCACAGTCAAACTGTTTTTAAAATATATATATGTAACACCTACCAAATATGCTGAGTGCCATTTTCTTTTATTCGTCCACCCATGCACACACACACACACACACATTAATCATTATATCGACCAGATTCAAGCATGGCTGGAATGTGCCATCAATACTGTGTCTTGAACTAGAATCCTTCCAATATTCTCAAGTTTCTTAGTATATGTGTAGACTTATTTCTGCGAGTGTGTAAATTTAGTATTTAGTATTTGGATGAGTGAAGATACCCGCACCAGACACCTTCTACTATCTATTTAGGTGAACTATGGTTTTTGAGTTAACAGTTCGACTAGACTTCCCTTCTCATCACTCAGATACCAATAAAACAAATACTAGTAGCAGACTGATGTCAGTTACGTTGCTTGTATTTCTATTTTTCTTTAAAGTGGTAAAACATTAGGCAGAATAAGTTGTATTTGGTTGTAACATGATGAATAATGGCTACATGCACACACATCCCAGACAATATCCAAGGTATTACAGCCTTTAGCCCATTGATATGCATAGTTCTTCCTATTTCTCTTCTGTTACTACAGCAATAGTTTTTACTCCCCTGAACTAGCAAGTTTAGTATTACCTTTGTCCCAACTCCTTAACTGTATCTACCTGTCTTCTTATTGTTCCTACTGTCTCATTTCAAAAGACTTTGTACAAAACGTACAATGAAGAATGTCAGACCATATTTTCCCAAACAAACATTAAGAAACTAAATAATTAACCTCAAGTTGGGGATACCTGCAATGAGTATGGCACACAGATCTTTCTCAGATTAATTAACAGTGATGATAATGATGATGATGATCCATTCTACAAAAGGCACAAAGCTTGAAATCTGGGGGACGGGGTAGTTGATTGCACTGACCCTAAAACGATGAAAAGCAAAGTCAATCTCAGCATAATGATATTGATGATGATGATGATGCTTCTAACATAGAACCTAGACCTGATATTTAATGAGAAAGGAATAGTTAAACTAATCTCGGCAGGATTTGAACCAAGAACATAAAAATTCAGAAGAAACACTGCAAGGTACTTTTTCTGATGCTCTAAGAATTTTGCCAATCTGCAGGCTTTAATGATAC
This sequence comes from Octopus bimaculoides, assembly GCF_001194135.2. NCBI lineage: Eukaryota > Metazoa > Mollusca > Cephalopoda > Octopoda > Octopodidae > Octopus > Octopus bimaculoides. The sequence continues at coordinate 95,641,119 of NC_068981.1, forward strand.
TAAGAGCATAGGAATATTTAAAACAAAATTTTTAACATTATCACAAAAGGAAATAAAGGAAGAAGTAGTTGTTGTAAATTAACATATTATATAAAGTTGTTATGTTAAAATATGGCTATTTAGCTGAAGGGCTCTTAGTGTGTAGTTGTAATATTCAATAACATTAATTTTACTTCTGTTAATAATTATTTTTATGAACAGAACAAACATGAAAACAAATGACCTAATGCTGCCTAACTCAAAGTAAGCCAAAGTAAAGCACTATTATATCAGATACTTTGTCTTATGAAGTCATGGAATGATATTTCAGACAATATCTAAAACAAAACTATGAAGCAAAAATAATTGAGTAGACTACCAACTTATGGGTCACAATTTCAAATGTTGCCTCAATTTACAAAGCTGCCAAAAACAGGTTTCACAAAGTGTGGGTATACTGGATCATATTCAAGGGTAGGGTTGTCTCTCATTTGCTTATTGCTACTGGACTATGAACTCTCTGAAGTTTGTGAAATGATTAACTCTTAGTGACACCATCATTAATGTTATGTCACCTTTTTTTTAAACACCAGCAAAGCATAATCGATTTTGTAAGATAGCAACTTTTCCACAACTCAATTTTGTGCCATCACTCTGATAAGGCCTTATCCTGATGCTTTCTTAACAGGTTGATAATACTGTCTGATGATACCTACCTAGTCATGCATATTACTCACGCACAAGATGTCATACACTTGCTCTTGGTACATTTGGATCTGTTTCTAAGCCAGGCATGGGGAACCTTTCTTGAGAAGTGGGCCAGATGAAACACAACTAATCATCAGATAAGCCATACTACTTCAGCAATTCAATGTTATTTTTCCTTAGGCATGCCATCCAAGAAAGTGGGCTATGTCTACGAAAATTATAAATGTTCCTATACATTGATTTATTCTAAAAAGTACAAATTCCTCTTACACTTAATTTACCAACTCAGTACAAGACATCTGTAATTAAATTGTTTTTGTGGATAGTAAATAGGGAGAGTTAAAAGTTACAGGCAAAAGGAAAACTTAAACACACACACACACACACACACATATTTTCCTTCAATACGACTACCAAATATAAACATAATTAAAAAAAGGATTAATTTACAAGTGTTATTTGTATTGACTGATATTTAAGAATTTCACAGATATGGAACCACCCAAATGATACTTTTAACATTTTATCTCCATTGGTTCAAAGAGGCTGAAAGTAAATACACACAATAGCTAAATATTTTACTACAGTAATTTCATATGAGGATCTAAATATATACATAAATACATAAAACCATTGACTAATTATGCCAGTACACTGATTATTATATACTGTCTTTAAAATGTATTAATGAATTAGCCAAGGCTTATGAAGTACACAGAATGTGTGCCTCAAATATAAATTAATTTAATCCTTACAGATATATATATATATATATATGTAAATACACATACACACATGCATACTGGGTGTGTAATTAAGAAGTTAGTTTCATAACCACGTGGTTTCAAGCTTAATTCCACTGTGCAGTAAGTTGAGTAGTGCCTTAAGCTATAGCCTCAGGCTGACCAATGCCTTGTGAGTGAATTTGGTTGAGAGAAACTGTGCAGGAGCTTGTCATATACATGTGTGCATAGATTAATGTTTGTGTTTGTCTCCCACCATTCAAGAACCTGTATTGGTGTTTGTTTAAGTCCGTGTAACGTAGTAGGCTGGCAAAAAAAGAGCAACAGAATAAATACCAGATTTTAAATAAATTTTGAGGTGATTTGGTCTGCTGCATTTGAAAGCAGTGCCTCATCATGGCTGAAGTCCAATGAACAAAACACAACTGAAA
>NC_068981.1:95643564-95655725 GCF_001194135.2 Octopus bimaculoides
TGTTGTGTGTACTGCATATGAATGAGTGGTGAGAAAGATTAGATGTTTAATCTTCATTAACATCCACTGCCTGATGCAGTTCTTTTCATGATTTTTCATTTCTAAGACCTGTTCAAGTGAAATAAACAGGTTTCCTCAACAACAATCTGCATTTCTTTTTTGAGTAATTCATTTTGTTCGCTTCCGTTATTATAATTGAAAACAAACCCTGCTTCCTTAAACCCTTTTATTACATTCTAATAATAAACTCTTGAATCTTCTTAATACTATTGCATCTATCTTTGTATAAACCTATATCTTTTGTCGTTTTTGTTTCTTTAAACACTGCGACTGCAGGACTCTTTTCCTGTATATAGAATACTAAATTGTCATCAACATCAATCTGGTCTGGTAATCTCTTACTACAGAAAGGCAATTATATGAACAAGAGCCCTAGTTCTTCCTCTGTTAAACATGTAAAAATGATTAAATCAAACAAAAGCATATGCAGAAGCTTGCTATCCAATAAGATATCAGGGCATCTATTGTGTGAGATACAAATAAAATATTATCAAAAGCTTTTAAGGAATTAGTTCTCTGGCCTTAAAATCATCTTATTACAATATATATTTATGTTTGTTTGTTTCAATTTTAAAAATCTCAAATCAAATAGTGATTCATTATTAGCATATAAATTAGTTAATTTTTAAATAAAATACTAATATTCTAAATAATCAAGATACAATATTCAAAATTAATTTGGTATTAAATTTCCTGATAAATAAGGATATAAAATATAAAAAAAATTCTTATTTCAAATATAGAAATTCGATGCATATTGCTAATTAAAATCATTTCATATGGCATCCTTGAGTAAACTAATTATTTTCTGCATATCATTTGCAACAATCAATTCATATTATCATAGAAATCCAGGAGGTACATCAGCTCACTGCAGTAACTGCTACAAATCATAGGGTTTTGATTTAGCAACTTGAATTTAATTAAAGAAAATACAAAACTTTTAAGCATATACAACAGAATACAGAGAATGGGAAAGACCCAAGATAATTTCCAGGGATGTAATTGAAAGTCATTGTTACAAAGTTTGAGCTAGACAAATTTGCTGCTGGCTGGCAGCCAGATATTAAACTAGACCAGCCATAACAGGCACTAAAGAATTAGAGCAAATTATCAGCAGGGGAAGACAGAGCAGATAAAATTAAAATTTGCTCTAGAAATCACTTTGTATGCCTGGCAACAGACAGCTAGGTTACAGTTTTTAAGTAAGCTTATCTGCCCTATCAGGTGAATGCATTATGCAGTATAATATAAAAGCATCTAAATACAAACTATGTGTGTGCATCAATATATATATATATATATATATAAGATTTATGTGTATGTATACATACAAAAATAAGGCACACATCTCTATGTGAACATGCATGCATATATGTAATGTATGTGAAAAATGATTCCTATTCAGACAGACATCACTACGGATTTTCTCAACAGCCTGTGAAAATTAGGTATTAAGGAAAAAAAGTGGGGAGGAGATAATCTAAATAAACATTAGTTATTAAATAAATTACCAACATCATTTAAGTTACCAAATTTCTCACAGAAAAAAAAGGGGTGGGGGGTGGGAAATGCAGCTATATAAAAAATAAAGAACAAGTTGATAAAAGTTGCTATGAATCAAATATCACAGATCTATCTCTGAATATAACCTAACCTTAAATTAGCTGAGCATCCTCTATATGGTTGCTCAGCCTACCAGAAGTCGAAGCCAAATCTTCCACAAAACTACATACTTCCATTTTAAATAAGTGAATAAAGAAGATTAAAAAAAAAAAAAACCGACACAATAAATAATGTAGACCTAGAAAATGAGATGAGATGGTAACAGCTGGAACACCTTTCATCATTATAAGACCAGTGGATCAAGACTGACTAGGGCTAAACAACAGCTGCTTCAAAATAAGCCACCTATTTTCATCGAATCCATAGAGTGACTTTTGAAACATTAAAACCCAAGATTTCAGGTACATAAGTACTTCAATTTGGTTGAATCCACTCGACTGAGGAATCTGATAATTCAAACATGAACAGGTTAAAATAATAAATAAAATATCCTTTTGTCATAGTAGTTTAATGGAAACTCTGAAATAAGAACAACAAAAAAAAAAAAGCACAATGTGTAAAGGTAGTTCTGTTGGAAATTTGTGTAACTTATAATAAATAATAGATTACTGTGCACTTAATACAACACAATCACTGGGCAGTGATTCTAATGCACTGTTTAAGCTGGTGTTTATTTTAAATAATAGATGCAAGCACTGGTGAACCAAAACTGCAGCCACTTTACTAGATATAGTAATAAAATACTTTTTGCATAAGTGTGCAGCACTTGACTTTAAGTGCAAACACTAAGTCAGAGTTATGAGGCTTAAAATTCTCTGAGCTTGGTCATATTAATGTGTATTGCAGAAATTTACAGTAATGACTGGCAGTCACCTTGGTAACTATCAAAAGCTGTTTCAAAACTGTAACAACTCTTTTGAGCTTCTGCTTGGTCATCCTATCCAACCAGTTAGAAATAACAGTCAAATCTCTCTCAACTCAAACCCCAATGTACATTGGATAATGAAGTCATACAGACCCCCTAAAGAGACATGACAATCATGGCTGGACTACTTTAGATCATAAGTATGTTTAGTCAAAGTTGACCTGGAAGCTAAACAGCAATAGTAAAGGAATTCAATTATTATTGTTGGGACTGTTGTAATCAAAAGGTGATCTGGCAGTAATTTATAAATATTGTTATCATGAACATAAAGAAGGGACTCAAAAGACCCAGTCTCCAGCAACATCACAGTGCTAACAACAATAAAAGCAATTTAAGCAAATTTGAAAGATGTATAAACATAATTGAAAAAAACAAGTAAAACTTCTTTCTTTGATCTCAGGTAAAGCAAAAGTTAAACGCCAACAATCATCATACATCATCATCATCATCGTTTAACGCCTGCTTTCCATGCTGGCATGGGTTGGATGGTTTGACAGAGGACTGGTGAGCCAGAAGGCTGCACCAGACACAATCTGATCTGGCAAAATTTCTACAGCTGGATGCCCTTCCTAACACCAACCACTCCGAGAGTGTAGTGGGTGCTTTTACATGCCACCGGCACAAGGGCCAGGCAGACAGTTCTGGCAACGACCACGCTCAAAAAGTTTTTTTTTACATGCTATCTGCACGGGAGCCAGTCCAGCAGCACTGGCAACGAACATGCTTGAATGTTGTTTTTCTTGTGTCACCAACATGTGCTGGTAAGGCAACGCTGGTAGCAATCACGCATGAATGGTGCTTTTTACGTACCACCAGCATAAGAGCCAATCTGTGGCCCTGGCAATAGTCACGCTTGGATGTGCTTTTAACGTTCCACTGGCACGGGTGCCAATCAAGCGGTACTGTCATCGGCCAAATCACCGATATTGATTTGATTTCACTTGCCTCAATAGGTCTTCGCAAGCTAAGTTTATTGTCCAAAGAATGAGGGGTGCTCATAAGTGGGCTGGTTACACCCCATGCTTGGATGTGTTTTTAATGTTCCACTGGCATGAGTGCCAATCAGGCAGTACTGTCATCAGCCACGTCAGTGATTTTGATTTCACTTGCCTCAATAGGTCTTTGCAAGCAAAGTTTATTGTCCAGTGAATGAGGGGTATTCATAAGTGGGTTAGTTACATTCATTGGCATAGGTCTCACTTGGCTAGTTGGGTCTTCTCAAGCACAGCATATCTCCAAAGGTCTCGGTCACTAGTCATTGCCTCAGTGAGGCCTAATGTTCAAAGGTCGTGCTTCACCACCTCATCCCAGGTCTTCCAGGGTCTAGTCCTTCCACAGGTTCCTTCAACTGCTAGAGTGTGACACTTTTTCACACAGCTATCCTCATTCATTCGCAACACATGACCATACCAACGCAGTTGTCTCTCCTTACACACCACATCTGATGCTTCTTAAATCCAACTTTTCTCTCAGGGCGCTTATACTCTGTCATGTATGCACATTGACATTACACATCCAGCAGAGCATACTGGCTTCATTCCTTGCAAGCTTATGCATGTCCTCAGCAGTCACGGCCCATGTTTCACTGCCATGTAGCTTGGCTGTTTGTATATGTGTCATACAGTCTACCTTTTACTCTGAGTGAGAGGCCCTTTGTCGCCAGCAGAGGTAGGAGCTCTCTGAACTTTGCCCAGGCTATTCTTATTCTAGCAGCTACATTTTCAGAGCATCCACCCCAATACTGACTTGGTCCTCTTGGTAACAAAAGCTATCAACTATTTCTAGTTTTTCTCCCTGGAATGCGACAGAAGCTGTTTCCTGCACATTTTCAGTGTTTATAGCACCTGAGCATTTGCCACATTCAAAAACTATCTTCCCAGTTAGCCTTCCTTTCAAATTGCTGTACCTCTTATGTGTCCACAGCTTACACCTGGTACGTCTTATGGAGTTTCTACCTACGCCTTTTCTACAAATTGAGCAGGGCCATCTATCTGAAGGAATTTGTGGTTTGTCTGCCTTCCTACTTATTAAGACTTTGGTTTTTGCTAGATTGACTCTTAGGCCTTTCGATTCTAATCCTTGCTTCCACATCTGAAACTTTTCCTCTAGTTCTAATAGTGACTCAGCAATTAGAGCAAGGTCATCAACATAGAGGACTATGATGAATAAGAGGGGGCTGAGGACTGATCCTTGGTGGACCCCTACCCCTACCTGGAATTCTTCACTGTACTCGTTACTAAACTTCACCTTACTGACAGCATCCCTGTACATGGCTTGCACAGCTCTCACTAACCATTCATCTATCTCTAGTTTCCTCATTGACCACTAGATAAGGTGTCGGGGAGGGGGCTGTCAAAGACTTTCTCCATGTCAACAAAAGCCAGGTACAGAGGTTTATCTTTGGCTAAGTATTTCTCCTGCATAATAATAATAATCTTTTCTACTGGAGGCACAAGGACTCAAATTTGTGGGGAAGGGACTAATTGATTACGTCAACCTGAGTGTTTTACTGGTACTTAATTTATTGACCTCAAAAGGATGAACGGCAAAGACGACATTGGTGGAATTTGAACTCAGAACATAGTGACAGACGAAATACCGCTAAGCATTTCGCCCAGCGTGCTAACGATTCTGCCAGCTCACCATCTCTAATAGTAATAATAATAATAATATTAATCCTTTCTACTACAGGCACAAGACCTGTAATTCTGGGGAGGGTGATAGTTAATTACAATAACCTCAGTATTTAACTGGTACTTATTTTATCAACCCTAAAAGGATGAAAAGCAAAGTTGACCTCGGTGGAATTTGAACTTAGAATGTCGTTAAGCATTTTGCCTGATATGCTAATGAATCTTCCAGCTCACCACCTTTAATAATAATAATAATAATAATAATAATAAAATGAGCAGTAAACATAAGCACTGCTAATATGTTATATCTATATTTTATTAATTACGCAAACTGCTATCACTGAAAAACCATTGCTAGATATAGATCAATTATTTGGCAGGACTGAATATTCTCATTCACACTGGTTCAGCATACAAAAATACATTCATAAGGGTGAGTGTATAAATTGACTGACTAATGCTGAAAGAGGCTGCAACCATTTTGAACAGAATTTTACAGCAGTGTGGACGTATGTGTGTGTCACAGATGAAAGAGTGAACTGTGAAATATTTCACAAATAAAGAATCAATTCACATTGAACAGACATTTGCTTTCCAAAAATGGTGCATAGCAGTAATAGTGCTGCATTAAGTCAGACACCATTTCCAGTAGCTTTATATACACACACACATACAAATTGCTGAAGTATTTCTTGAAGATCTATAGCATCTTGTTTAGGGGGTCAAAGGCACTGCACCTATTAAAACAGGGAGTAAGGATCATAAATGTTATGGTTTAGACTTTTATCTATGGTTTAATGCATGTGTTTGAATGTGTGTATATACATGTACCTGTATACAGATACATCTACACAGCCTGTCAACTCATTAGAATAGGGATATTTAGAGAATCTGGAATTACGAAACAACCACCTCCACACATACACACATTGAAATAGAAACCATGAAAATTTGGTTGTATTTTGATATTCAGTTTTAGTTTTCTGACTTTACATTTAGGAATTTACTCAGAACTGGGGAAAGAGAGAAAGAGAGAGTATGGGGACTGGCATACACTTGCACACTCATATATATTTACACACATACATGAGCAGCCTTTGCACCAGTTAAAGACCTTCGATTTCCCAGGCAGTAACGTGTCCGAGTACAAAACATGAAGGTTTGATTGTATTTTGGCACCCTAATTATAGTTCTCCTCATTTACACTTGGAGTTTATGCCTCCATATTTTTAATAAGTTAGCATAAGCCCATACATGTGAGTATGTATATTAATTCCTCAAGGTTCCTAGTGTACTACTGAATCTCTTGATTAAGCTTTATTTATTCAAGCAGATCAAAAAATGGATGATATTCCCCACACCCTATCACCTGCTGCTATAAAAAAGATGGGAAGTCAACTGCTAGGTGGATGCTCACTGCCTGCAGCCTACAGGGTTTTTATAAAAGTTTTTGACTCAATATGCAGCTGTGCTGCTTACAAATGTTACAAAGAAAACCATAGTAACTGTGCCTAATTAGCAGATTAATCAGGAGTACACTCGGGCAATGAATAGAAGTTGTGACTTCAAATTTCAATGTGTTCTCTCAAAAGATTTCTTTTAACAATGAAATCTCGAAAATGTTTCACTAAGAATATGATTGCCCTTGAAAAAGCTATCAATATCATTACAGTACATTTTCCTCTTTCCAATAAATATTCTAATTTATCATGTCTTAAGATAGTAGTATTTTGCATATGCTAGAAATCAAACACACTACAATCATGATTCATTACCAGTTCTATTTTTAAGGCTGTCATGAACAAGGTGTATAGTTCAGTTACAACTTGGAAGCCATATACTTATAGTGAGAGAGAGAGAGAGAGAAAGAGAGAGAGAGAGAGAGAGAGAGAGAGAGAGAGAGGGCGTATTGATACACATATGCACCTACAATAGCAGTCTTTGCATTAATTAAAATAAAAATGACTAAAGATCTTGGACTTCACAGACAGAAATGTGCTAAACTGACACATGCAGATAGGAAAGTCTAAATTATCAATAATGAAACTGCTTAGCAAAATGTATTGAAATTTTAATATCTTCAATAATCCTCTTACTGCAGTACGACTTACATGTATTACAACTAATAAATGCTCATTAACTTTTTATGACATGATATTGCAGGGAAATTTTTTTTTTTTCAAAGTCCATTTTGCACCACCTAAAATCTACTGTCACTGCTGACACTTATGTCATAGGTTCATGTGTCACTGGTTTAAAAGCCATACAGGAATAGTAAAGAAAATTATGATGATGATAATGATGAATCAATGATATAGAATAATTGTGCTGCATATGGAGACTAACAACTCAATATTTAATCTAAAGTAGTAGGACACATTTTCAAGTTACACATAACAAAAAATATCTGTTCCTTTCACAAGAGAACTATTTCAACCAAGAGGCCATTAATCTGGTGTCATTCAATCTGATTCTCACTGGAATTTACAAAAAATTTGATAGTATATGCTATAATTAAGAAAGCAGAGTGTATATAGAAGGCATAGCAGGAACATAATTTGCCTGCTTCAATAAACCTTTCATTAAACTACAGCTATAAGTGATAGCAGAGGAAAAAGGAAAACAAAATTTGCACTACACACTAAGATTGGTTTCAAATTTTGGCGGAGTGGGTAAGTCAGTTACATGAACCCCAGTGTTCCACTGGTATTTATTTTTATGACCCCGAAAAGATGAAAGGCAAAATCAACCCCAGCAGAATTTGAATTCTGAACATGAAGACAAATGAAATGCTGCTAAGCATTTTGCCTGACATGCTAACAATTCTGCCAGGGTGCTGCCTTGGCTACACACTAATATTAACAACATAAAACTATCCCAATTATGAAGGGAGGGGGCCTTTATATGATCACTTGGTCTACTAGAAATAGCAGTCAAATTTCCCTCAACTCACATTTTACTGACTTACATGAAGGAAAGACACATTAGATAATCCAGCTCTATTTACACACACACGCACACACATATATTTGTATGTGTGTGTGTGTGCAAATGAGACAGCTGGTGGTGGCTCCAGTTTAATAACTGAGAACCACCTCAGTTGAAATCCTAGGCATGCCCATGCTCCCATTAAAAACATGAGACTGTCATGACCAACATTACCTGTAAGCTGTGTGATCATGCATGCACACCTGTTTTACAACTAGCACGCAAAAGAAAAAAAAATGTATGCAAAAAACATTTTAAAAATGAAATCAAATTTTTGTAATTGAATAAAGTACTTGTGTGATTTCAAAATAAAACCTTAGATAATACATACATAGGAGTAGTATTCTTCCACTTACCTAGTAAATATGGCATTTGAACAATGGTTATCTGCATGGGGGCACACATACTTTACAATGACAAAATATGCATACAAGTGCAACAAAAGAATTCAGGAACATAGGCCATGACTAGAAAAAAATGTTAATCATAAGTCTATTCAATTAGTGTTGATTAGGAAGCTCAACACCAACTATACAAATTGTGAATAAAATGGGCACTTTTACCAAGAGCTGCCTTGGCTTACTTAATATAAATTAGTCAAACCTCTCAAGCCCCTTCCATGCCATTCTTTAAGACAGAGTTCACATATCTTAGAGTTAATAACATGATGGCCATAACAAGGAACTCTGTATAAAATGTTTCATTTAATCAACTACCTTCATTACTGACTGAAATCATTCAACTCCAACTACTATTGCATTGACTGCTGCTTATTCACCCACTCTTTCTGTTTCTCAATCCCTCTTGTATTCACTCTGTACCTAGAGGTATGCCCTCAGCATCTCTCTCTCTCCAGTTGAGGAAAGTCACATATCTCCTCTTCAGCAAGACATCTATTTCTGTCCTCCTATCATACTTTCTTGACTTCTTTCAATACTATGACCTGCTCAGTTTGGTGATGAGCAAATGTGACAGCACATTTCCACCGAATACAGAAAATTTACCCCAGCTTAGGACACGTTTAAATATAGAGCTACCTTTATCAAATCAGCTTTACATGATATGTGGTGCCATAAATGCTAATGTGTTGCCTATGTTTCTGTTGGCTGGAAGTCAGAACAAAATATGAAGATACATCTCTCCCCGACCTGGTGTTTCTTTAAAAATGACCATCTAGTTCAGTAGAAAGGAACTTGTACTATCATATAATAGTGAAGTTAGCCTAATGAGTTTGGCAGATACAGTTATCTTCAGCATCACAACCAGCAAACAATATGGCATTCGTATGGCATGGGTGGCAGCCTCTAGAGGCTGATAAAAATAATACAGCATTATGTGTTTTGTGTCTTAGCACCCAACCTTTTCCCATTTTATTTTAGTCCCGTACTTGAAGTTTTGAGGAGCACCAAGATGGCATCAATTTCCACATGGATAACAAGATGGTTGATATCAGAAAATGGATAGCCAAGATAGAGTGTGAAAATAACTTTACAGCATATTATTGCACCACTGTTGTGCACTCAGAAGGCTTACAAGCACTTACAAATGAACTTAACAGAGTGACAATCAACCATAGCATTTTGATCAGCACTGAAAATTGCAAACAAAGACACTGCTTGTCTGACCAGATGCTCATTTACAATTAGCACATCAATGTCAAGATGAGAAGATATACAAACACATATACACACAATGGGTTTCTTAGTTTCCATCATGCACTCACACGACAAGGTGCTAAGCAGTGGGGACTGAACCTGAAACCACATGACTGCAAAGCAAATTTCTTAACCACAAAGCCATGCTATTTTTAATGTGTCTAACTACCACGTAAAGGTCCAACTTATTGTTTTCATACATATATATATAAATATACAAGACTGAAGAATGTGATTAAAAAGAGATTTGGCTGCTATTTCTAACATCTATCTACCACATATATTCTTTTACTTGTTTCAGTCATTTGACTGTGGCTATGCTGGACCACCACCTTAAAGGATTTTTAGTTGAAGAAATTGACTCAAGGACTAATTCTTTGTAAGCCTAGTACTTATTCTATCAGGTTCCTTTGCCAAACTGCTAAGTTACGGAGACATAAAAATACCAGCATCAGTTGTCAAGCGATGGCGATGGTGGGGAAACAAACACAGACACACACACACAGATATATACATATATACGATGGGCTTCTTTCAGGTTCCGTCTACTAAATCCACTCACAAGGCTTTGGTCTGTCTGAGGCTATTGTATAAGACACTTGCCTAAGATGCCACGCAATGGGGCTGAACTTGGAACCACGTGGTTAGGCAGCAAGCTTCTTACCATACAACCACTCCTGCACAGATATATATATATATATATATATATATATATACACACACATATAATCAATACATTAGGGCTGGAGGGAAATTTTGCAACCCATTGAAGCATACACTAAGAGTAGCCTTGGGTTACATAATTAAAAAAAATGGAACTTCTGTTAGTAGGACACTATGTTTAATGCATTCAGAATATAAAAATTAACATCAGTTATTGTACTATATAGGAAGCTTCATATTTAAGTGTTTCAATATTTGGAAATAACGTTTCCAGATCAGGCTGTTTGTTAATAATTTTGTATGTAAATTCTTTTAATTTTGTACTGTTTTACTGGGTTCACTGTTGTCTTAGTCAGTCAGAAAATAGGATAGTTTTCAGTAAACAACTTTGAAAATGAATATCAAAAACAGTGACTTTGTAATTTCCACAATGTCGACTTTACACTAGGTGCACTTTTACAGCCTGCCTAATATAGATCAATGGTCACATCTGAATATGCTCTTAAAAAAAAAAAAATTATTTGTTAATGTCAAGGGTATATGAATTGTTTCAATACATTAAATACAGCAATTATTATAAATCTAACCCTATCACACTTTTACACCCAATACACCATAATTCTAAAAATATTAAGTGTATATTATACACATGACATATTTTATAGACATCTCTGAATGGTTGGCGTTAGGAAGAGCATCCAGCTGTAGAAACTCTGCCAAATCAGATTGGAGCCTGGTGTAGCCATCTGGTTTCACCAGTCCTCAGTCAAATCGTCCAACCCATGCTAGCATGGAAAGCGGACGTTAAACGACGACGACGACGATTTCATTTTACACAATTTAGTCTGTACATTATACATAGGTGTGTTTTGTACATAGATAAATACAGAATATAATGATAGACATTACAAGCATCAGTTTAAGATAGAAAAGAGGAACAAGCATAGCGACATCATCATCATTTAACTTCTGTTTTCCATGCTGGCATGGGGTAGATGGCTTAACGGGATCTGGCAAATTATAGGGCTGCACTGAGCTCCACTGTTAGCTTTGATTTGCTTTCTACAGTTAGATACCCTTGCTAACACCAACCACTTTTCAGTGTGTAGTGGGTGTCACTAGCACTAGTGAGGTCACCAAGTAAGTTGCAAGACAGAAAAAAGGGAAAAGTCCTCATGACTGTGTGTGTGTGTGTGTGTGTGTGTGTGTGTAGGGAGAATATTAGAGAGGAGAAAGTGGTTTCATGTGAAGTGTTGAGAGGTTAAATTATGACAGGAGTTCAAGCATAGGTGTCTTGCTATAGAGGTGATCTATGGCTACACCACATAATATAAGAGTGAGTAGAAGTAACTAGAAAGATGAAAATAAAGATGGTAGTGATGGGGTGTCAAAGCAAACCTGAGGTACAAGAAGGTGAGCATGAGAGAGGACACAGTCAGCAGATCAGGAGCGAAGGGCAGGGTGGGTCTCAAATATAAAAAGTTTAAATGATGCTTAGCAATATATTTACTCAGCAGATGAAAACATGATATAGTTACTGTAGTATAATTACCTATAATGAATTTACCAGATATTGAAGAAGAAACAGAGTTGGCCAAAGCAATATTTGAACTAAGAATCATTTAGAAAATCTAACAAATTAAAGAAATGAAGAAAAAAAAAAAAAAAAAA
>NC_068981.1:95656164-95668776 GCF_001194135.2 Octopus bimaculoides
CTATAATAATAGCTTTTAATTTTCAAATATGAATATGAGAAATTTATACATGATGTATTTAAAATACAAGTTGTTTATTTTATTTAAAAATACACAAGAGTAATTATAATTCTAAAGTGTTATATTACTGGTCATAAATTCACAAAATCAAACGCCTATATACTGCAAAGCTTTCTGATTACATCAATTTGTTAAGTAGAAAAATGAGTTATTTTCAGTTTAAATACAAGAGTTATAATGATCCTTTCTACTACAGACACAAAGTTTGAAATTCTGTGAGAGGAGGCTAGTCAATTACATTAATCCTGGTGCTTGACTGGTACCTATTTTATCGACCCAAAAGGATGGAAGGCAAAGTTAACCTAGGCAGTATTTCAACTGAACTGAAAGCCTAAAGCTGGAAGGAATTCTGTTAAACATTTTGTCTGGTGTGCAAAGGACTCTGCCAACTCACTACCTTTATGAGAGATACAATAATAATGGAACTTTCCGTGGTTCTAATTTCATGTTATGTTTCCATTCATACCTAGCTTCCACGGGTCCAATCTCTGATTGCTGTCAGTGTATCTTTTTTTTTTTGAATGAGTAAGCTACCTTTCATTTTGAAATACAGGTTTTGATTTCAAATTCAGCCTGGGACAGTATGTACTCAAGAGTAGGGCAGCTGATGATAAGCAAAGAAAGATTAGGACAATGTGTAAACAGAAACAAAAAAGATGAGGTTAATATTTCAGAATAATCTAATTAAGAAAAATAGGAGTTATTCATTATTTATGAAATCTTAGCAAAATTTGGTGCCCTCTTTCAAACACACCAAAAATCATTGGAAACAACTACACCTTGAATAGTTGTATGCATCATCATCACCATCATTTAACGTCTGCCTTCCATGCTAGCATGGGTGGGACAGTTTTACAAGAGCCCAAATTTCAGTGACTGTTTTGGTAGGATTTTTGCAGCTGGATGCCCTTCCTAACACCAGCCACTTAGCAGAGTGGACTTAGTACTTTTTACGTGGCACCTGCACTGACAGAGTCACCAAGTACTTGTAAGACAAAAAACAAAAAAAACCTTTCAAGAGGGGAGGGAGTGCTGGAGGAGGTGATCTTGTGTTGGATGATGAAAGGTTATTGTGAGACAGAGAGAGGTATCTTGCTGTAGAGGAAGTTCAAGGTTACCCAGACAGAGAGAGAGAGATTAAGAATGAAGGCAGAAACCGCAAAGGAAATACATAGTTACCCAACCTGAGGGAAGTGCAGGAAAGAGTGAAAGACAACAAGAGAGAGATGGTTGCAAAATACCAGGCATACTCACAAGAGACGGGAATCAGAATATAAATGCGATGGTTGAGTAAAGGAAGAGAGAGATATAGATGGTAGCAAGTGCCAGGGCATATCCTTGAGGTTTGAACGCCATAATATAAGTGTCAGGATATTGCTAAGGAAGTGTGATTAAAGAGTGCAGAGTGGGGGGAGGAGAGTGAGTGGCGAAAACCTGGGTATATATAGAGTCGGGGACCTACCGGATAGTAATGATACAGTGGAACATGGCCATAAGAACAGGATTGGGGAGTGGGAGCTAGGCATAGTGTATGAAGGAGGAAATGTGAGGAAGTGAAGAGATGTGGAGATGTAGATTGGTTTCTTCGGGTAGGGTGAGTGAAAAATTTTCTTGCTACGTGTGGGTGGAACACACGGGTTGGAGGCTAGCAGAGAGCAATGATACAGTGGCACAGGGCCAAGAGGACAGGATAGGGGAGTGGGAGGTAAGCATAGTGCATGAAGCGGAAATGTGAGGAAGAGAAGAAATGTAGAGACGTAATTTGGTTTGTTGTGGTAGTGTGTGTGAGTAGTTTTCTTGTTGAGTATGGGTAGGACACACAGCGCTTCCAGAACTCAGTTTTGCTGAGGTGGGCAGGTCTTCTCTAGAACTTCATATCACCAGACATCTCGGTCCATTGTCATTTCCTCTGTGAGGCTCAACATCCTGAGATTGGTCCTTACCACTTCATCCCACGTCTTCCTGGGTCTCCCTTCTTCCATGGGTACCATCCACTTTCAGTGATCGGCACTTCTTTATGCAGCTGTCCTCATTCATATGCATCACCTGTCCAAACCAACATAGTCTTCTTCTCACTTGCATGCTGCATTTGATTCCTCTTATGCCCAACTTTTCTCTCAATACATCTGCACTTAGCCGTACATGTGCACTGATACACATCCAACAGAGCATACCACCTTCACATCACTCCAGTCTACACATGTCTTCTGCATTCACAGCCCATGTCTCACTACCATGGAGTACAGCCATTCGCATACAAGTATCATATAGTCTACCTTTCACTCTAAGAAAGCCCTTTTGTTGCCAATAGAGATAATAGCTCGCTGAACTTCCCCCACCCAATTCTTATTCTAGAAACAATACTTTCAGAGTGTCGTCCATTATTGCTAATTTGGTCACCTGGGTAACAGAAACTATCTACAACCTCAAGAGAGCCTCCTGAGCATTTGAGAGAACCTTAGTCCCATGTGCTCTTAGTGCTTATTGTTCCTGCACATCTGCCACATACAAAGACAACTTTATCTGTTAATTTACCCGTGATTCCACTGCACCTCTTCTGTGTCCATAGTTTACACTGGGTGCAGTGAATGGAATTTCTTCCAACTCCTTTCATACATATTGTGCAGGGCCATTTACTTGATGGAAAGAGAGTTTTATCTTCTTTCTTACTAACAACAACTTTAGTCTTAGCTAGGTTAACTTTAAGGCCCTTTGATTTCAGGTTTTGTTTCCATACCTGGAATTTCTTCTCCAATTCTACTAAGGATTTTGCAATAAGAGCAGGATCATCAGCATATAGTAGTTCCTATGTGTACTCAGTTTTGAATTCCTCTGTTATGGCCTGGAGGACTATAATAATAGTGAGCTGAGAACTGAGCCCTACCTGTGCGCTAAATTCATCACTGTATTCATGGTTGACTCTCACTTACTGACAGCACCACTGTAATGGTTTGTACAGCGCTAACAAGCCACTCCTCTACCCCTAACTTCTTTAGAGATCATCATATAACAGAGCAGGGAACTCTGTTGGAAGCTTTCTCCAGGTTGACGAAGTACAATGGCTTACTTTTGGCCAAGTACTTTTCCTGCAGCTATCTCATTAGAGTGATGGCATCTGTGGTACTTTTCCCAGGTACAAAACCAAACTGCATCTCATCTAGTTTAATTCTATTTCTAATCAATTGATCTATAACCCTCTCAGTAACTTTCATGACTTGGTCTAGCAATTTAATGCCTCTGTAGTTGTTTCTATCTAAAGCATCACCTTTACCTTTGTAGCAGCTAACTATAATACTTCTACTACTACAGTCATTAGGGATGGTGCTTCCTGAATAACCTGATTAACTATATGGGTGACTAAGCTGTATCCTACACCACCAGAAATTTTAATCATCTCGGCAGTGATTCCCAATGGCCCTGGGGCTTTCTCTGTCTTCATGTTCTTAATTGCCTTATCTATTATGCTGCTATCAACTCTGATGGCTAGTCCCTCAATTGGTTCGATATTTGGTATGCTCTCCTTCTCCCATTCATTTTCCACATTTAGTAACCTTTCATAGTGACACTTCCATGCATCTTTGTTCTCTGAGTCACTAAGTGCAAGCATACCATTATCCATTCGCACATGTTTCTCACTTACTACATCTCTAATCTATCTGATACACTGCTTTGCAATCCTGAACATCTCTGATCTTTACACTGTAGAACATTTGCAAATCTCCTTACTTTCAGCTATTCCTTTTGCTATGTATACCTGACACCTAGCTGCCCTTTTGGCTACCGGATATAATTCTCTGCTTACACCATTTTCCCGGTCTTTTCAGGCCTGTCGTTTTGCTTTTATAGCACTGTCAACCTCCTAGCTCCACCACCATGTTACTCTTGGTCTAGTTGGGATGTATGTGTATATATTATCACCACTTGATATATATATATATATAGCATCCACTTTTCCAACAGATTTGTGGCCAGATTGCTCTTCCTATTTATTTATTAAGCCTCAAGTAAGATAATATTTTCCTAGTCCTTTAAACACAAACAGCCCAATGGCCAAACATGATGTCATGGAAGGTAGCAAATAACTACATCACTGGTATGATGGTAATATTTGTTTGCAGCTAGTGTATAATGTCAACACAAGGGAGTGGGGAGCACAAACCCACACACATGCATACAAATACCAAATACAGTGGGCTTCTTTTAGTCATATTTGTATGCATGTGTGAGTATGGGAGGACTGAGGTTATAGCTAAAAACACTTACCCAAGGTACTGCACAGTGTGACTAATCTCAAAACCAAATTGTTGCTAAGCAAACTTCTTAACCACAAAGCAATGCATGTGCCTATATATGTGTGTGTGTACAATGCATGTGCCTATATGTGCATATACACACACGCTAGCATATGTACGTATTTCTCTCTTTATATATATATATGTCATCTTGAGCAAGTCGATGAGTTGACAATTGCCACATGTCATGGTTTCAAAAATGAAACTGATCTCCTCCCTTGGAAGATATGTGTGTCTGCATAAACACACATACACAAACTCAACACGATATTCAGAACAGCACCTTAGTACTGAAATTTCATTAAGTGTCTAAGTGCTCAATTATATATCCATTGACCTTACACTTACGTAAGTCAATTTGTAAAGCCTATTACTACTTCAGTAAGTGGAAACCACTTCTATGATGGACAAAATGAGAAAAGTATTCTGTGAAGAAATGCAAACACAATCACTACAACTGAAGATAATCACAGTTCAAATCAACTAAAGAACGTTTTTTGAGCAATATCTGGATGAAAGCCAAGTATTTAATGACAGTAATATTTGGATGGAAATTGTGTATTCATAGACAATAATATTTGTGAAGTGCCTAGTTGTGATATTTTTGTGTAAGATAGGTGGGTATATTCTGGTGTTTCCGATGGTGTGGATGAGTGATAAGAAGTTTGCTTCCCAAGTACATGATTCCAGGTTCAGTTCCACTATGTAGTACCTCAGCTAAGTGTCTGCTTTAACTAACCAAAGCCTTGTGAGTGGATTTGGTAGACTGAAACTGAAAGTGTCTTTATGTTTGTGTTTGTCCCTCACCACCTTATGACAATCAGAGTTGGTTGGTTTACATTTTATAACTTAGTGGTTTGGCAAATAAGACTGACCAAATTCATTCAACTAAAACTCTTTAAGGTGGTGCCACAGTCCAATGGCTGAAACAAGTAAGAGATAAATGATAAGAGATCTCATTCTCCAAAAATTTCTTAGTAGATGGTTTGATCACTGAACTAACATTTGCTGGTTAGAAGACTGAAGGTGACAACTATTTTGTTTGAAATATTGTGATTAGGTTGACTTAACCTTTCTTTCCTCAGAAAATCAATAACAGCAAGGTAACTAAAATGAGGAATGACTCAAGTTTTGGGTATCAAATTAAGCTCCACTTTTTATTTCTAGCGTTTTTTTTTTTTTGCTGTTGTTGATGGGTGGCAGAGATTAATTTGATATTGCAACAGATGAATAAGACTGAAATTTAGCAAATGTAATTTTAACTCTGCTTTGTCAGGCTAATAATGCTGGGACATCACGAATTACAATAATTTCAAAAATTATTAAAAAAAAAACAAAACAAAAGAGAAAGAGAGAGAGAGAAAGAGAGAAAAGGCTTTATACTATAAAAATGTTTTAAGATATATGATGGTAAAACTTACAGCACAAAAATACATATTAGACTTCTACAGCTTCTTTTGGCTTTTGTAGCTGATATGTGTGCATGCATAAGAAGATTCCTGAGCTGACTTTATGCATGTGTTATTTGCATCGCAAATTATATGTTTATTCAAGGGTTCTTCTCAATTTTTTTTTGCTTTGTATAGCAGGCATCTCTTCCTATAAGCAGTTTTGGTAGCACAGAAAAATCAAAGAGCACTTAATGGACTAAAAAAAAGTGGGCATCATTTGACACTAATTGATAATCAACTCAACTGTATGAAGGCAACAGCAGTAGTCAGTTTTATTTTTCATATTCCAATCTTCTTGCAAAGATATTGAAGATTTTTCTATTATATAAATGTAGTGAATATGGTTAAAACTTTTCTTTCAACTCAATATCTTCAGTAATAACTAAAGCCAATGAAGAAGTTTCTATGCAATTGTTTGACCATCCCAAGATAGTAACCAAATCTTGTTAAAGAAACTTTCCACTGCTTTTAAAATGAATACTAAATCTGCTGTAAACTAAACTCTATGGAGACTATCAAAACACACTTAACTAGATAGACAACGATAATTAAAACTTTTAAGACTGGGAGGTGTTCTCTATTTTCATTTAAATTTAGCACTATATATAATATTAGTTGATATACGTTTGTGCAGTTAAAAGTCCCACGGTGTAGCACCTTGGGCAAGTATCTTCTGCTATAGCCTTGTGATTGAATTTATTAGGTGGAAGTACCCATCATGTGTATATATGTGTGTGAAAGTGTTTGTGCCTTCTTTAATAGACAGGAGGGAATATACATTTAACTATAAAAGTCCTATACCATAAATAACTGCAGCTGTTGCCAAATCCTGAAGTGCCCATAACTGCAATTCCGAAAGAGTTGATTGAAGTAAAATAGCAGGAACTAAGCACACTTCGGTACAATAAACAAAGTTTAATCTCATTTTAGAAAGAACTTCCTATTAAAAGACATTCTGTTTGTACCATATACATTTATTTTTTTTGCAGTTTATTGAATGAATTTCTTAAGAACTATTCTATTTTGATTTTTGAATATCATGGTGATTAATACCTAAAACAGTGGATTAGAGTTCAATATTATATATTTGTAATTAATTCATTACCATTATTAATGATGTAATTAGAAAGAGAAATGTTGTATTGGGAGTAAATAATTAGTGATATTTTAGTGACATTTGTACATACCAACAATCAAAGTTATACCAGGATATATTGATTCTGAGCAAGAGTGGAGTTATCATATGATTGCATGGATGTTTGCATTAGTGATGTAGGCCCTATAAATGAACTTAGAAACAAAAGCTTATTGAGTAATTTTCTTCTACTGCTTCCAGTTAATGAAACTTTTTGTCGGAATGAGCAATGAGAGAAGCAAGAGATGAAAGCAGATATCAGAACATTTTTCTTGATGCTTCTAAGTTACAGAGACTGCTGGAACACTCATTGAACTCTGAGACAAGAAACCGATGCCCAAAAATTCATATCCCTTAAACATATTTCAAACTACCTTCATATTGTTAAAGAGCTATATTCAATCTACCTGGGCAAATGAAAGTGATATAAAAGTTGTCAACAAGTAAAACCCATATTCACACTGTACGCCAATGGTAGTTATATCATATTAGTAAATCCCGTCCAAATTCATGTCATCATCTACTTCATCATCATAGCTTTTGAATTTTTGCATTTACTTTTTCTATGGTTGTAAAGGTCAGATGGAATTCATTGAAGATTTTCTGTAGCTGCATGCCCTTACTTGTTTCTAAACAAGGTAATATTTTCCCATGGCTAGACATGTCTACACAGAAGACTGGAAATGAAGGACACTACTTGTATGACAATGAGTCAGATATTGCATGATGTCAAAACAAGGAGATACAGCTCCTATTACACACTGACATAACACATATATATGTACAAGAATGTTGTTGACAGTGACTTTGAAGTTTTAATCACATAAGCCATCATTGGACTGTTGATGATGGCTTAGCTGGTTGAAACTTTGAAGTCACTGTCAACGACATTCTTGTTTAAGAATAATAAATTTGTACTCTACAAAAGTATAGAATAACCCATTAGATGGATGTAAAATTGCTTTTATTATAACCAAACATAAAAACAAACAATTATATATTTATATATATAATATTAATTAACAGGAGATGAATTTGATATTAAATCTTTATTGGGTGCAACATATGTTTTGACCCATCAGTTTGGGTCTCATCAGGTACATCAATAAAGATATGTCTCACTAAAAATCTGTAGTAAGACATATCTTTATCAATGTACCTCATGAGACCCAGACTGATGGGTCAAAACATATGTTGTACCCAATAAAGATTTAATACCAAATCCATCTCCTGCTAATTAATATTATTACCCTAACTGCCACTGCAGAGTTCCTGAAGTAGATCCAACATGACTGTGGATGGCAATAGGTAGCCTAAACTGTGCCAGTGCTCTACTCAATATTTAAACACACTAACTGACTTATACTTATTTGTCCAAATTATTTATTTATTATTATTATTATTATTAAATATATATATATATGTAAATGTAAGTTATGTTTTTTATGATTTTCATACTAGACAAACTGTACTTAAGCAAAATCTCTAACATTTATAATATTTTAATATTGTATAGCAAAAAGAGAAATTGTTAAATTTAAATAAGATAAACTAAAATTTCTAACAGGATTGGCAGACTTATACAGAGAAAATACAATAGGACTTAAAGAGTTAACAGACAAAAGTTTTGAAAAACTGGATTTTCTCCATCAGCTAAGTCATATTTAATTTAAAATATGATCAAGATTTGATTACAACAGTTTAGAAATCATGACTATCCCAAAAATAATGAATACAGGTTGATAAAATGAAGAGTCATACTGGCATAGATGTGGCTGTATTATATCCACAGGTGTGGCTGTATTATACATACAGGTGTGGCTGGGACTGCATTATAAAATATTTACTTCTCAATCACTGGTCTCATGTTCAGTCATACTGTTTGGCACCTTGGCAAGCATCTTCTGCTATGGCACAGGGCCAACCAAAGCCTTGTGAGTGGGTTTAGTAGACAGAGACTAAAATAAGCCCAAACGCTGATGCTGGTGGCACATAAAAAAGCACTGGTGTCACATAAAAAGCATTGGTGCTGGTGTCATGTAAAATGCACTATTGTTGGTGCCATGTAAAAAGCACTGGTAATGGTGCCACATAAAAAGCACCCAGTACATTTGTAAAGTGGTTTGTGTTAGGAAGGGCATCTAGCAGTAGAAACCATGGCAAAACAGACAGTGGAACCTGGTGCAGCCCCAGCCTTCCCAGCTCCTATCAAGCCATCTAACTCATGCCAGCATGGAAAACGGACATAAGGTGATGTTGATGATGATATGTATGTGTACATATGCTCTGTGAGTGTGTTACTGTCTCCTTGCTTTGATTTCACATGACAATTGTAAATGAATTTTACCACCATGTGCTTCATTACCAATTTTCTGTGAAAGCATGTCTGATCGTGGAGAAGTATTACCTAACTTGGTAACAGGTGAAGGTTGGTGACAGGATGGGCACCAGCTATAACAAATCTGCCTCAACAAATTCCATCCAACCCATGCAATCATGGGAAAGTATGCATTAAATAATAATGATGATAATGAATAATGAAATTAGGACAAATAAGGATCAGCCACATTACAAGTCTAAATACAGCAAAACATTAAAAGCAGCATAGAATTATGAGTTCAAATGCTCTGTAGTTGGATTTTGAAGATAGCTTGAGGGTAAGAAAACTATTAAATACTGACAAAAGGAAAGTAGAATAATTACAAGAGAAATGTAGGTAAAATAAGCAAATGCAGATATGCTGCTGTTGAAACTGACTGTGTCAAGGTTAAACATGAAAGAAAAGATTTAAGCTCTAGAGTACAGTCAGAGTAGCAAGATAAAAGTGTTTATAGTAGTTATGAGATAATGGTTGCTGGCACCAATTCTATTTAGAGAGAAAACAAGATTTAAAATACCAGGATGAAAAATATCAACACAAAAAGAAACAGATACAAAAAGTGAAAATTATTGTATATATATATATATATATATATATATATATATAAACACAAAATGTAAATTAACGAGCAGACATTCATTGAGAAGATCTGTGAAAAAGTCTAAAATTTGACACACACACATCTACAAACAGGTATCTAGGTAAGCATGCAATCATGTTGCAGGTAGCATTTAGCAGCTTAAAGGAAAGAAGGGCAACAGCTTATACCAACAAATATGGACATGTGAGCCTCAACTGCTAAACTGAAACAGTACACAGGGAAAAAAAGATTATTTTTCCAAGGTCATCACCTTTATCGTGTACAATTAGATTATTATGATTTCTTTGGCCCATCTACAAGATTTTTTGTGCAGTTTATCAACACCACTCTCTAACTGGTACATATTTCATTAAAAACAAAAGCAATATGCTGCTGGAATACAGTGAATAGAAAGCTATTGAAGTCATTGTGATGAATAAGGTTAAAATTCTTGTTCTAGTTTATCTTACTTAAATTTAGCAATTTCTTTTTTGCTATACAATATGAATGTTATTCAGTTATATTTACAATAACAAAAGAACCTTGTAAGATCTAGATATATTCTCAATTCTTATACATATACTATTATAAATATGGTCTTAGTAAATACCTTTTTCCCACTATTATCACTATTCAACTATTGAAATACAAACAGTACATGGTTTAGTAGGAAATAATAACTACAACTAACCAATGTAGCACATTTGCTCAAAGTACTCAGCAGCCACTGGAAACAAGCTCAGAACTACATGATTGCAAATCAAAGCTCTTAACAACCATATGTACTCTGAGTTGAAATCCTGGTGAGAGGTGAACTTTGCCTTTTGTCCCTTCAGGGTTAATAAAGTATGTTCTCTCACTCTTTATCATTCTATCTCTCTCTCTCTCTATCTATCTATCTCTTGTCACAACCATATGGCCTGAAAATTACCTTAAAGAGTATACAAGTCTGTGGAATATTTCAGCTGTTTACAGATTAATTTCATGAGTAGGAATTCAGTTAATCAAATAAATACAGGTTTATCACTGAAACCAATGGAGAATTCACTAGCACATATAAGTTTCCAGTACTGGGTTCAAAATCTCTCCATTGGTTACTAATAATAATAATGAGAAAACAGACATCACCAGTAGAATTATTACCGTCAAATGTAATGCTTATATTATTCATGTTGTTTTGAATTGATCATGCATTATCTCGTAGAGTTTGATTCTTCTTTAGAATGACATTGTGGGGTAGGTGTGAGAGGCTAGATCTTGCCAGTTTGAACACAAGACAGAATATTTTAGCCAGATATGGTCAGTTTAAATGGTAAAGGGCTAAGCTTGACACAGTTACAGTCACTCAGTGGGACAAATTCTCCATTCCACAAGCACAACAAAACTTCACAAAAAGTAATTCAGTAATTATTCTTAATTAGTATAAATGGTGTAAATGGTCTAATATTCTCAACTTATTTGACTCTCCCACACAGCATCAACCCTGAAGTATGTTAATATGTAAATGTATAACGTATCTGAAAGAACAGTACCCTCTCTAATTAGTTCAATAACAGATTAATAGTCATCTTTGGTAATCATGGTAATCATGGAAAGTTATTGCTCTAAACAACAGCAAAATATTCACTAAAGTCTGGCATAAAAATCTCGAAATAATTAGCAACAACATCTAAACTCATGGGCCAACCAGAGGTCCTCCATACTAGGGGTTCTCAAACAGGGTCCATATAAGATTTTCTTGACAAAATTTATCTGCAATGAATTGGTTATACTTCTATGATACACAAAATATTAAAATTTTTTTATACAATTCCTAATAATATTTTATTCTAAAAATACAGTAGTATGTTTTTTATGAACATTGAATGGTTATGGAGGTTCAGTAGAGTAAAATAGGAACCAAAGGATCACTGCAAATTGGACATGAAATAGGAGCTAGCTTGACCAAAAGACTAATATTCCACTGTGATTCTGTAGGATGTTGTTGCTGAGAGGTATTGACTTAAGCAGATGTAGTTGGATGATCATGTACTCAATCTTGTTCTGCATTTCCTTATTGAGTGTTTTTTGCTTCACCTGGTTTTGCTACATAATTTAACAAAGTCCTAGACACAATGTGCCTGAATGAAAGCTTGGATGGTCATGGTTGGAACACTTTTTTATCACAGATCTGCTAGGTGAGAGCTGAGCTTGGTTTAAATGACTTCCAAACTCTTCTAAAAGTGAAGAGGAGAAAAAAGACCATTTACAAGAGGAAGCATTGCGCATAAATGCTGTCTCAAAATTACCACCTCTGGAGATCATTCTCAAAATAGCAAACAATCAAAAGCATAAGCTTCCTGCTTTAAATTTTGAGTAATTTATGATCTATGGTCAAGTTATTCAAAAAATAGCTTTTACATGGTTGCAGTTCCTGATGAAGCAGTTAAAAATCAAGCTATTTTGCACGTAATGAATATCATAAAAAACAGTTATATGATGAATGTGTAAGCTAGGAAAATATTGAAAGTTATTATAAAAATATTAATAAAAAAAATTGCTATTATAGGTAGAAACAGAAATCTAATTAATAGAAAAAAAATTAATTTACATTTAACCCTAATTGCATTTAGCAGACAGACAACAACTGGTGAGAAGGGGTGATTTTTCTATACATTCAACCACACATGGACTTTAAACTATAGACCAAAATATGCCTAGAACAGTATATATAT
>NC_068981.1:95669000-95671192 GCF_001194135.2 Octopus bimaculoides
TAAAAGTTAATACTAGGTAGAGTGTCAGGGCTGTAGTATCATGTTCTTATTGGAGTAGCTGGTGTTAATTAATACTGACATGTCATACTGCTATCACTTATCAAGTTAATGATATCAATTTCTTATTTCAAATTTACAATACAGTTTTAGCTCTATCAGCTTCAAAATGTTTTAAGATTTTCTTTTTACAATGTTTGATAATTTTCTGCTCACAATATAGCAAATATTCCACTAGTGTTTTCCTTGTTTTTTTTTATTATTATTATTAATTTTATCTCTCATAAAGGAATGACAAAGGTAATTCATCTACAAGAAGGTTTACTCTGTAATAAAATTAATGCATCAGTGTTGGGAGTCAACAACCTCTTTACTTTGACAGCATGATAAAATACACATGGCTCATTCTGTTACATATGTTGGTGCCATGAAGGGCATCTAACTGTAAAAGATGATAGATGATGATAATGACGATAAAATGAAGAGGACATTGACATCATTGTGACAAGGATAACAGTAATGGTGGAGATAATGACAAAGGTGGATTTGTTGTTGAATAGCCTCAAGCAGACCTACTGCAGCATAGTGGTGATGACCAATCTAACATTTAAGAACAGCCTATCATTGCAGATAAAATAATGCATCAGTTAGATTGCATAATTTTTTTAACCTATGGAGATTCTACAGATATTCTGACATGTCTGAACAGTTTAAACTTTCTAAACATTCTCTCACCAACCCATCTGCAAATCTAGAAAATGTAAATGTTATTTTACAGATGATTGCTGTAATGAACTGAAATCCATCTATCAAGACAAAATCTTCGATGATGCCTGAATGACATATAAGTTTTGAAATTTATTATTTTATCTCATGAAAGATGTCAAAAAGCAAGCAGAAATTACTACACAATATAGAAATCCATTAACCCTTTAGTATTCACATTATTCTGTCAAAAGTAATGCTTATTTATTCACACTGTTTTAAATTATTGATGCATTATTTTGTAGCTTTGAGATGAGGTAACTGTTAATTTTTAGAATGATATTGTAGGGTTGGTGTGAGAGGCCAGATCTGGCCAGTTTGAACATAAAACAGGTAGAATATTTTGGCTGGATATGGCCGGTTTAAATGCTAAAGGGCTAATAGATGAAACTCAGAAGGATTGCTCCTTGCTTAGTGATGGTACTTTGGCAAACAATAGCAACAAAAACATTGTACTTACCCTTCCCTGAGAACATGGTATTCAAAATATTCAACAGCTGCCTTAATACCAATAAATATGTGTTTCATCAGCTAATAAAATACAGAAAAAAAATGCCCATTTTAGAAAAGGATTAGCAAGACTGGGAATAAAACTTCCCTACAAATCTCATCTGTAATTGTCTCTAGTTCCATAACAGTTGAATGTGAAACTTTTATCAAAACATTTTACGTAAAAGAAATAAATTGCATTCCAAACAGCAGATTAATGTAGTATTAAAAAAAATGATATTATTTAATTAAAACACTCAAAGTTCTTATTTTTCAACTATATGACTTATAAGTAGAAAACAAGCATCCATTATTTTTAGGAAGCGCCACTGTAACTGAAGGGAGGGAGGGAGAGAGAGAGAGAGAGAGAGAGAGAGATGGAGGAAAAGATTTGTGGGTTATTTAGCTAATATCAGCACTTATCAGTTTTTATTCCCTGGACATAAAGTATCCTGATAGCATTGTCCTTATTTTGAAGATGATATAGTGTAATTTGAGGGAGATAAGGGTGCTATTTCTAGCAGGTTGAGCAACCATAATAAAAAAGGAACACATAAGGAGTTATCTTCAGACAGGAGTCCTGGTCTGAAAGATGGCATTGTTAATCTGGGTGACATATCAAATGTAATGCTCAAGAACAAGAGTGAGCCATCTGCTGAGTTTTATGCTTAGTTTTTGTTTATTCAATTTTACTCAAAAGGTTTGTTTAGATATAAGGATATAGTAGAGGACACTTGCCCAGAATTGTGTGATTGCAAAACCAACTTCTTAATAAAAAAAAAAAAAAATCTTTCCATTGTGTGGTAAGTAGCTTGCTTACCAACCACATGGTTCCGGGTTCATTCCCACTGCATGGCACCTTGGGCAAGTGTCTTCTACTATAGCCTCGGGCCGACCAAAGCCTTGTGGGTGGATTTGGCAGACGGAAACTGAAAGAAGCC
>NC_068981.1:95671260-95673451 GCF_001194135.2 Octopus bimaculoides
TATATATATATATATATATATATATATATGTATATATATATATATATGTATGTGTGTGTATATGTTTGTGTCTGTGTTTGTCCCCCCAATATCGCTTGACAACCGATGCTGGTGTGTTTACATCCCTGTAACTTAGTGGTTCGGCAAAAGAGATTGATAGAATAAGTACTATGCTTCCAAAGAATAAGTCCTGGGGTCGATTTGCTCGACTAAAGGCTGTGCTCCAGCAAGGCCACAGTCAAGTGACTGAAACAGTATTTGATCCTCCTATCTATCACATCTCAGGTGACTATTACTAATTATACCATACAGAACTTGATTATTTTGAAAATTCATCTAAATACATGAGTAGGAAATAAATAAATGATTTTGTGATTCACTAAAATGCTTCCAATGTCATCAGACCATTTGAGACTTCTTGTGGAACTGGATATAATAGCAATTTCATCTTTGGTGCCCTGTCTCTGACCAAAGGCATCACTATATATTCAGTATATTTTTAGCCATTACAGAGTAGTTAGCAGACAGTAGCAGTGAACCAGCAGCAAACCAGAGCAGGATTACAATATAAAAGCAATGGACTGCGACAGTAGTAACACACTGTGACCAACTAACTTCAAGAAACTCTCAATGGTGACGAGTATCATACCTAGTTCAACAACAACTCATATAAACTTTGGTCTATCTTGGAGTAAACATCATTTCTGTGTCATGCATAGTAACAAAAACATTTTTGCTCACGATAAAAATATTTTTGCATTTAAAATCACAACTAGATTTTTGTGTTCTCTATACTAACATGTTATTTCTCTTTCCCAGCAGCTTTTTAAGTCTATTTCTGAGCTATATCATTTGGTTATTTTTCATGTTTTTATTCAATTTATCTGCAATTTTCTTCTTGTATTAGATGGATAACCCACCCTCCATTTACAGCAAGTAGCGCGCGTCTCGTTTTTTACCTGTGTGCTAAATTCGAATGCTTACGACTAACGCAGGCGCATGCGCAAATTTGTGACATGCACACTCCCAGAACTCGGATCCACACTTCTCCAGTAATGCCAAATTTTCAAACTGAGTTTGCACCCCCTAAGCAAATTTTGTTCCCGGGCCACTGTCCAACCCATGCCAGCATGGAAAGCGGACGCTAAACGATGACAATGATGATGATGATGATATATATACACACTTTTATTGAAGCTGAAAATCTTGCATCTTTAATTAGGCATGCAGGTAAAAAAATAATAAAAACAAATTAACAATGCAAAGTTCATATTACATTCCTGATACATACATATACATACATGCATGCACACACATACATTAAATAAATTATAAGATTTATCTCAGATTAGTTATCGTTGTCCTGTAGAAAGACTGTCATATGTCTGAAGTTATAGAATTAAGTGAAAGAGTTAATACTGGTAACTGAAACCGAGCTTGAGTTTTTGTTCTGCAGTAGAGTACTGCATAAAGATGGAGTAAATAAAGACGATAAACCATACTAGAGCACCGTCTTTTATTTGAAGAAATCAACGCCAGAAATTATTCTTTGGAAGCCTCGTATTAATTCTATCGCCTCTTTTTTCGAACCGCCAAGTTACAGGGGCATAATCGCATCAACATTAGTTATCAGGCGATGGTGGGGTGACATACAGCCACACAAATACATACATTCGTATGTATATGCATGCGTGTATGTGTGTTTGCATATGTACCTACCTACCTCTCTCTCTCTCTGTACATATATATATATATATATATATATATATATATATATATATATACATATGTGATAATATACGGTAAAACCATATAACTGGAGAAGAGCTTACTCTACAAGTAGAGTAAGTGGATAAATATAAACAGACCTCGTAACGATACCAGCTACCAAATGGTTTCACGGCGAATTGGGGGCCCAAGTGACCTTTGTAAAATCATTGGGGGAGAATCCCGAGCCGATTATCGAGGTCTATTTATATTTATATATATATCGTATATTTATAAAGAGGGCAAATTTAGCCTTTTTCTCCATAGATTGGAAAAAAAAAAGATGAACAACTTTAATCGATTTCCGAACATTATTGGGTTCTCATCAGGCGTAGTGGTTCAAACATGAAAAATAGAACTTATGTTGAGTCAGTCTCAATAAGTATAGATTTATTGATCGGCGAAAGTTATATAGTGACTGAAG
>NC_068981.1:95673665-95677700 GCF_001194135.2 Octopus bimaculoides
GTGCGTATGTACATCCGTAGATTTCTAGACGGTGAAGAGAAGCCGTCATAAGAAAACTTTCGTTAAAAATAACATGCACACGATTTTTTTTTCTCAATAGAAGTAAATTCCAAAGTAAACGTTTCTAGTAGAGAAGTAGAAGAGAACAGGAGCAAAAATAGGAATATACACGCACGGTTAAATATAGAAACTATCACAGTGTCGCTTCCCGAAGAATTTTAAAATGTTAGCTTTCCGAAACTTTTTTTTCAATCTTGCAAAAACACGAAGATTAAGAATAAACAGAAAAAGTACACAAATATATTTTACATACCTGTCGTATACGTCGGTTTTGTTTAAACAAACATTTTTTAACTAATACAATATTTCACATATTCCTATTTTTGCTCCTGTTCTCTTCTACTTCTCTACTAGAAACGTTTACTGTAACTGAATAAAAGTTGGGATGAGCACTACTAAAACATCATTGATTATACATCTGCTTAATCAGGGCTGATCTGGAGTGAAACAAGAACAACATGAATCATTTGGTTTTTTTATATAGAAGTGGTACCTACATTCCCAGATTCAGTTGCATGACATTCGTTACGTCTAATCACTCGACTGTAAAATGAGTGACTACTTTAATGGAATGTTGACTGAATTATGTAGAATATTTAATAAAAGTTTGGCTAACATACAATAATAAAGAAACCAAATAACATAACAATACAGCACAAGCAGATTTTTTTTATTAGTGGGTCAACTATACTACAGATGGATCAGAGTTAAACAGTAAAGTAGGGTATAGTAAAACTCGGAATTTTCAGAGCAATGAAAAATACGCACTTAAGATCATATAATTTTACAGTACATGAAACGTTTTACAGTATGGTGTGGTGGAGTATGATAAGATTGTTAGATTCTGCTCAAAAATTACCATACAAAACTAGCTTTCTATTTACTGATAGTTTATCAAATCTAAGAACTATTTCAATCAAGAAAAAGAGATTAATTGAAAGATTAAGAGTATCTTGTTAAAATAGAAAAATATTTTTGTGAAAATAATAAACAAGTAATGATAAATTAGAAAGTCATACATATATGATTGTATCTCTCTCTCTCTCTCTCATTAGTGTTTAAGAAAATAGAGATGCAGAAGTTTCTGATGTTCCTAGCAATTAAGGCTTTTAACTGAAGGTATTTTCCAGGTGAATGTTCTTTGTAAGCCTTCAATTTCTTCTATGAGACTGGATGAGTTAGGAGACCAAAGCTGTGAACAGTAATCTAATCTGCTCAGAACTAGGGTTTTCAAAAGAGTTAGCATAATAACATGTTCTCTTGTCACAAAAGTTTGTAGGATCCATCCAATGAGATATTTGCATTTAGAGGTCAGTTTGGAAATGTGGCTGATGAAATATGTATTATTTGACATGATTACTCCTAAGTAATAAGTCATTAACACTCTGAATCATTGTGCTATCTAATATCAAATATTATGATTTGTGTGTATTCCTTCCCTAATAAAGAACCTGAAATTTTGATGTATTAAATTTCATATTGTTTTTATCTGCTCATTGATAAATGAAATTTAGCTCATTTTGGAGTGTGACAGTATCTTCTGGAGTTTAGATAGCCATTGGTATTTTTGTGTCATGAGCGTAACTCATTAGGTTGGCTGAGTACACTTATGATCCTATACCTGATAGGATGATGGTAAATAATAATGGTCCAAGAACTGTTCCCTGAGTTATACCACTTATTACAAGTGACTTAGCAGAGAGAAAGCCATTTGCAGCAACAGATTGACTCCTACCACATAGAAAGTCAAAGAGCCATTCTCCAAGTTTTCCTGTGATATCAAGATCCTTTAACTTATGATAGATGATTCCATGATGAATTTTGTCAAATGCCTTAGCAAAATCAAGGTATACATAGTCAGTGTCCTTTCCTCACAAAAGATTACTGAAAATAGTGTTATGGTGCTGTAATAGTTGTGACAGGCAACTTCGTTGAATCCACAAACCATGCTGGGTGTCATCTAAGAGGTTGTCTTCTTCAAGGTATGCAATTATTCTATTCAAGACAATGTGTTCAAAAACTTGTGATGTGTGAGATGTGAGAGAAATAGGTCTGTAGTTTCTAGCTCCAGCCCTGCTACTTCCTTTGTGTATAGGTGTTGCTATTGCATATTAGAATAGTTCAGGAAATATGCCGGAATCAAGCAGCTTTTGAAATGTTATCTTTAATATTTTGTGAGGCTGTTTTTGCACTTTTTTAACATTATGGCTGAAAGTATATAATCTTCCATTTATATCATCAATTTTTAAATGTGTCTGTAATTGATTTCTGGGGATCAAAGAATTTGTTTGGCTTATATACTATTTTGTTAGCTATAGGTTGGGAAAATGCACTATTAATTCTCCATTATCTCAATTAGATTAAGCTACAAGAAACCTGTACACATAAAATGTATCAGATACAGAATAAGTTAATAAACAAAGATTCTGTTGGGTATGTAAAGGCCATATTTCTTTAAACTATACTCTCATGAACAGATCATATGAAATCACCTTTATGTTCTTGTAGAGAGTC
The DNA here is from genome assembly GCF_001194135.2 of Octopus bimaculoides. Lineage (NCBI taxonomy): Eukaryota > Metazoa > Mollusca > Cephalopoda > Octopoda > Octopodidae > Octopus > Octopus bimaculoides. The sequence goes on from NC_068981.1 coordinate 95,676,240, forward strand.
TTTATGTAACTATTTGTTCCAATCCAAAATCTATCAACACAAGAAATGGCATTTTGAAATTGGTCTTCCAAAAGTTACCAAGGCTGGAGGTACAATAAATTTTCAAAGATCCACCAACCATAAGATCTTCCAATTCACAAAGGCTTCAAAAATTTTAACAAAAGAAACATTGAATGATTCTTCATCTTTTCTTCTTATATATAAGGGATATGAGATACCTTTTTTTTCAGTTTGACATGGCCTTCTAGGTTTACATGGATGCTTAAATTGATTAACAAAGTAAATGAAATAAACAATATAGTGAACTCCGTTAACCAAATTTTAATCATTTGACATTCATCTGTACTGAAAAGTCATTAGCACCTAATTGCAGTTCAAGTCAATGAAATGATATCTGAAATTCAAATTAATTAACTCTTTTGATACCAACCTGTCTGAGATTGCCTTTGATATCTATGACACAAAATTTATGTTTTAATGTGATTTAAATTTAAACCTTCCATCAATTTTTATGCTAATTTATGTACCAATCACTAATTTAATAATGACAAAGATATTTTACTAAACTCTTCAGTATTTTCATAATTAATTGAAACAGAGATTGTGTATTTCAGCAGAAATGTAGTAACAAAAGGATTCAAAATTGAATGGGGATATGCAGTGTGGAGTGAATCTGATCTTTAGTAAGTATGGTGACAGCTTTGGGACATGCTTCAGTCATATTAGATCTTGTTATCATAGCCTATTAGACACCAAATCCCAGAATGACTCAAAAAGATGTAGATTTGAATGAAAAGTATTCAATGAGTTGCTGCTAATCTATAAAACAATGGCACTGGAAAATTTCCTGAGATGTCTTCTGTGTGGGGGATATGTAGTCAAGAGTGGGAAAATGTACTTAATGTAAAGAGGTAAAACAATTTTTGATTGACTGAAATTACACTAGTAATGAATAATTATTAGTATTAATGATTAATTCATTGTCAAAAAAAACAAAAACAAAAGAGAATTTTGAAATATCTGAGAATTTTTCCAATACCATTATTGAAATTACTTTATCAGTGAATATTATTCATTCAGAAACTATATCCTCACAAGTAATTGCTTATCTGGTAAATATGTATTAGACTATACTTCACTAAAGAGGTCTAACAAAACTGAAATATGTCTGGAGTTATGCTCACCAGTGATTGGAAAATGAGAGTTACTAAGCTTTTAGTCTCTAAAAATTTTAATTTTTGAATTCTTTCCCTTACTTTCTTGATAAGAAATGTCATTATCATTAGTAAGTTTTTTTAAAATTATGAATCTAACTTGATTAAAAATTGTTTTTGACTTTCTACATGAAGCATGTAAGCCCATATACTTAACTGTATGTTCTTTATGAAGAAGGAATCCATGGAAAATTTTCCTGTGTAGAATACTGCAGTATCTCCAGCATGACCTCAATTCAATATCTTA
>NC_068981.1:95677809-95679649 GCF_001194135.2 Octopus bimaculoides
TTCATTAGAAAACACAAGAGTTTTACACCTCTGCATATATTTCTTTAATAATCTGACTTTATAGTGTCTATGATAACAAGCAACAGATTTTGCTGTGAATAGTAATACTAGGGAAAGCAAATTGGATTGCTACTGGAACTGATGAAAGATGAGTTTAGTGTAGTTTGATTATATTTTTGCATATTCATAAATATAACTGGCATAAGACAGCATTGACTGTAGTTTTAACTGCAATGTAGTATGTCCTGTTATCATAAGATTTGTTATAATTAAGATATTTGTTATCAAAATGGAGATAGGTCTTGATAAAAATAAAAGTTTTTGTTTTTTATCAGTCGTGGTAATTAGCTGTAGTTAAGAGGTCCTAGTTTGCTGCACAACAGATTTCATGCCAGGTAATGGGAACAGGCATGTTTTACATATAATACTCCATTAAGACACAACTCCACTTCAATTTCATATACAAGATCAATGGACATAGATATATATATGTTCAATGGTGAAGACAGTGTATTCAGACAGAAAGTATACATGTCTGCTTGTATTCAATTTATACCATAACTAGGAAAAAAAAATAAAAGACTTGAATAATTTGAATGTATAGATTATCATTTTTCATGAATTAATTCATTTGTTTTTGTTGTTGGTTTTGTTATATATGTCAAACAGATACCAAGTCATTTTAATTAGGTTGTTGTTTGTATTTGATTTCAGTACAGAATAAATTAGGTGTTGTATGTCAATTAGTTGGAATAGAATGCTAGGAATGTAAGCCTTACAAAACAAAAACTTGTAAGTCATCAGCTAAAATTTAAAATTAATGAGAAAAAACATCCAACAACAGTAAGTTTAATAAACATTTGAATTTTTATTTAGGACATAATTAAAAACTGCCATCTTTTTATAAAACAAGTCTTAAAATTGGAACAGATCTTTCTTTTGAGTAATAATTTCGGCTGAAGGCATGACACATATCTGAAGTGTAATAGATCCAACTAGGATGGTATCTTGATTCATTGGGTGCTTTTTGTCATATCATAGTACTTGCATATAATCACACACACACACACACACACACACCTTTGGCCATTAAGTGAACACAGAACTTGGTGATTCTATAGAAGCATCTATAGAATTTTGTCGGAAAGGGTACACTGGAGCAGCTTCCTGTCGCTCTTTCAATGTAGAGTAAGGTCTACGTATGTTTTCACAACAGCTATATCTATATTGATGACTAGATGAACTGAGACACTTAGAATGAAAATGTTTTACTCCAAGACACAAGGAAATATAGTGTAGATATAAACACTGTCAATGAACTTGTACATCAATAAACTATCTGTTCAACTATTTTACCTTTATATAATTGGCCGCTGCTCAAATACAGCATAGCAAACAGGATATTTATTTGAAGGTGCTACAACAGAGAAAGTTGAAGTAAAAAAAAAAGTTAAAAATGACAAACAAAAATATAATTATTATTTTAACTATAGAATGACAGATCCAGTTGCTGAGAGGTTAGAGTAGCTAAATCTTGAGCTTTGGATCAGTAGATCGAACCCCTAAGTCTACATCCCTAAGATTTCATCCTTAAATAATATCTCATTTTAAATGCAATCATAGCTAAGATAATCTGAATAATTATGTAGGCGTAGGAGTGGCTGTGTGGTAAGTAGCTTTCTTACCAACCACATGGTTCCAGGTTCAGTCCCACTGCGTAGCACCTTGGGCAAGTGTCTTCTACTATAGCCTCGGGCCGACCAAAGCCTTGTGAGTGGATTTGCTAGACGGAAACTGAAAGAAGCCCGTCGTATGTATGTATGTATATATATATATATAT
>NC_068981.1:95680111-95685298 GCF_001194135.2 Octopus bimaculoides
TATATATATATATATATATATATATATATATAAAAAAAATCAAACTCTTTTACATTCATTTTAAGGCCAATACCAGCATGGGTGGGATGGTTCGACTGTTGGAGCAAAAGTCTTTTACAGCCACATGACCTTCTTTCTGCTGACTGTTCAAGCATCAAGTCTGAACAAAATCTGTTGTTTGTACATTCAGGAAAATAAAAATAAAAATCATGGTTCAAGAGTCTTTTGCTGGGGTTGTACTAAACAATTGTTGTTCTAAGATTGAAATTATGGCTTTGTGATCAGAAGATCAATACCCTATGTTGTAGCCATTGTTTCATATTTGACTAGTACTAAAAAGAGAGTTCCAAATTAATCACCACCAATGCTCTAAGCAAAATTTTATCTAGATGTTATCTCTTGACTTCAGTGATTTGACAGAAGCAGGCAGCACACATGATCAGTTACAAAATCTAAGTCACCAATAAACACTACACAAATTACTGTTGACACCAAACAACTTGCTATTACTTAATCAATTAGATTAAAATCTTACCTTAGTAATTAATAATCTATATATGCAACTGAACTCAGATCTTAATTCAGATAATAATTAGAACATTATAGCTATCAGAGTAAAATCTCAATTAATACTAAATAACTGAACTTTAATCTCAACCAAGGTACTTAATAGTTATCTGGACCAAGTCACTTAGTTAAGACACAAATTAAAACATTATAGTTACTTGGATTAAAATCTTTATTAAGTCCCGAATTATCACCATAGTTTTAATTTCCTAATTATCCTTATATCATCATCTTGATTAAAATTTTAAATAAGTTACTAATTAAGACTGTATAATTACTCCTACTGTGTTTCTAATGCAAAAGTTAACTGGATTAAGATCTCAATCAAGTCTGTAATTTAATCCAACACGGTTACTTGGATTAAAGAATAAGCTAGGTCATTAAGTAACATTATATATTTAAAGGGTCAACAGTTTCAGACATAAAGTAATTCCCTACACTTTACACTATTCTGTGTAACATGACTTTGTTCTTCTAAGCACTGGTAGTAGGTTTTGTTGCTTTATGGTTGTCAGGGAGTTTTGATTCCTGGATGTAGTCATCTTACATCACTTTTAATACTAAGGAAAGATACGAATGCCACAGTATGATTCAGTAATATACAAAGGGTAATTTAGTCTCCTACATGTCATATCCTTACAAAGACATGCCTTGCATCAATAAATGAAATCATTAAGACATTTATACAACTTAACTAGTCATTAAATAATATTTAATATTCATAGACATCATATAATGTCAGGTGTAATGAAGAGAAGAATTCAAAGGAAGAAAATCAGAGAAAACAAAACAAAACAAAACAAATGCTTGTAAGAATGATAAAGCCTAAAGATTTGTGAAGATACTTCTAATAGAGGATATTTGGAAAAAGACCGTGCCATACTTTTAAATCCATGGTTTGAGTAGACACTACAACTAAATGAACCTAGTATAATAGTTGGAAGATTGTTTGAAAGGTCATCTGAAAGTTATTGATTAACTAAAGGAAAGATGTATTTCATAGCTGTTCTCTCCTCACTTGTAATATCTGGATGCCAAAAGTCCAACATGAGCACTGCTCGGATGCCATCCTCTTTGTGTCCATAGTGAGCAGCAGTGTGTAGGTAGGAGTCATCAAACAAAAGGCAGTGACCAGTCTTCCAGCTGTGAGTTTCTTTACATACAGTTAAACTGCAATTATTAGGCACAACAATACCTACAAAAAATTGAAAACATTATCACATATAAACTGCATTTACCAGGCACAGAATACCACACAAAAGGAATCCAAAACATTATCACAAACAAACTCTAGTTATCAGAGACAATATCTATAAATAAACATTGAAACAGTTTGCTTACAATATATATTTCTGAGATAAGCTGCTGCAAAATTCTATCTACATTACACTTCAATCATTCTGCTTATTCTCTAATCATCTTCACACACGCAAATGTACACAATCTTTTCTAACAGACATTAACTTTCTAATAACATATTTTATGTGTTTCAGACTGGATCTTGAGGACCTTCTTTACTGGAAGCCTTGCAGTGATGTTAATATTTCAAAAAGCATTGGTTATAAGCAGAACAGATTAGCTTACAAGTGTGATCCTCTAACACTCTATGACAAATATATTTATTAGAAAGACTACAAAAGCCTTTTCATTACATTTTCACCAATAATGTTATGAAAATAATATCAAATAAATGTCTAAGTTACTTAGAATGACTCTAGACTTTGTCCTTATTTCTTAGAATGCAGCAGAGTGAGATATATCATTGTTTATAATTGGTAGATTCTGGAGAATAATTTCATTATACAACATAAATTAAATCAGGAAACAGGAAGATATTGTTAACTTTTTAAGGTATCATCAACTGACAATCAAGTGAAAGTCCTCTATAATGACAGTCTTGCCTGTGGCAGATCCTAGCTCTTTGTATGACTAAAGATTGACCAGCCATATTTTATATCTTTAACCATTGATATTTGTCTTGAAACAACGTCACTGTTTCTCAATAAATCACAAAATCACCTCCAAAATATTGCATGAAGAAAAAAATTTTAAGTTCAGACTCTACCTGGGGTAAACTGGGAGGATTTAAGAAATGTTGAAAGACTGATTGTTGTAATGGAATGGTATCAGAGTAGGAGTCTTAGCATAAGTTATAGACACATCAGTTTATATTGTCAATCTGTGTTTTTTATGATCAGTATCTTTTCAATTTCTCTCTTTCTCCTTCATTCTTCAGCTCTTTCCCTTCTCTCTCAGTCTAATTTTCTTTCTCCCTTTCATGCTCACACAACACATTTACACTCATCTCTTAGATGACAATGACAATGTATAAACTATATATAGTTTATATATTGTCATTGGAAAACTGTAGTAACTAAAATTCCTTATTTAAAAATCATATCTTTGAAAAGTTAATATGATGTTTCAAGTACCACGATAGGTAGAAAATAACTTATGCTTTGTTTCACATTTAAATTTGCTTATATTTGTGAAATATTCAGGTACTATGTTCTGTGAATTGCACTGTTAATTTTTTGTAATGCTTGAAATATATATAAATGCAAGTATAATTACATACAAAAAGAACTATAGAAAAGCTTACTATAAGTTAATTTAATGTAACAAAACGTTTTCTACTATGCAGTACCCAGGCGATGTCAAGATGTCTCATTAGTCAGCTATAATCAGTGTAGAATAGATTCCAGCAACTCGTTCATGTGTCAGCAACAAATGTACACATAAACCATGAAAAATCAGAAATAAAAACATAAACAATAAAACAAGTAAGAAACAATAATCTGGTATGGTCATAACTCTCAAATATTCAGATTAATGTGAGTTAAAGGCATACTATCATTGCTACTATATAACTTGATATTATTTCAATAAAAATGTACATATGTAGGTGTGTGTATATGTATGTGTGTGTGTTTGTATATGTGTGTATATATATATATATATATATATATATATATATACATACATCTCTCAAAATGGATGGAGTATGTGGGAGTGGGAAACTCAAGACATGAGATGAAGTACTGAACCTTTCAGGTGAGATGACAAAGGACTGAGATGCCAGGTGCCTTATAGTACTCAAGAAGATCTGTACTCTGCAGCAGAAGTGTTAAGACCAGTCCTTCTGGTGGTGCAAAGCACACATGGCGGTGTCATGTAAAAGTACCTGTGTGCCATATGAAAGTACCTAGCACACTCTGTAAAGCAGTTGGCATTAGGAAAGGTATCTGGCTGGAGAAACCATGGCAAAACAGACTGGGGTCTGGTGCAGCCCTCCAGCTTGCTAGCTTTGGTCAAACTGTCCAACCCATGCCAGCATGGACAACAGATTTTAAATGGTGATGATATATATATATATATATATATATATATATATATATATATATATATATATATATATATATATATATATATATATTTATATGTATATAAATATATATGTATGTGAGGATGCACGGCCAAGTAGGTAGGGTGTTATGATCGCAAGATTGTGGTTTCAATCCCTAGATCGGGTGGTGCATTGTGTTCTTGAGCAAAACACTTCATCTTACATTGCTCTGCAATCACTTTGACACTTAACGTGTAGTACACCATGCACCTGTTCAGGAAACATCAATTTGATGGAGAGAGAGCGAGTTAATGTACAACACATACATTTGATCACTATAAACAAATCATTTGTGCAGGTTGTTCGACAAAAGCTGAACACTCATACATCATCTTTGACAGGAGAGTTCCATCATATAAAATGTGTGTATTAAACCTTTTCTGTCATACACACATGATTAGAATTGTTGGATGGGTGGGGGTGGTTAGTTTACTTGAAGTGGAAAGAGGTTTCACTTGTGAAGCAATCTTCTTATAGGTCTGTATATATGTGAAGTGTGTATGTTGTGTGTTTGTGTGCTAAGTGACATTAAAGCTGACTTGATTAAAATTTGATTATGATACGATACAAGACCAACACACACACACACTCACATATATATATATATATATGTATATATATATATATATATATATATATACTAGATGCTTATCATCATCATCATCATCATCATCGTTTAACGTCCGCTTTCCATGCTAGCATGGGTTGGACGATTTGACTGAGGACTGGTGAAACCAGATGGCAACACCAGGCTCCAATCTAAATTTGGCAGAGTTTCTACAGCTGGATGCCCTTCCTAACGCCAACCACTCAGAGAGTGTAGTAGGTGCTTTTATGTGTCACCCGCACGAAGGCCAGTCAGGCGATACTGGTAATGGCCACTTGGCTTGCAGGGTCTTCTCATGCACAGCACATTTCCAAAGGTCTCGGTCAGTAGTCATCGCCTCGGTGAGGCCCAATGTACGAAGGTCTTGCCTCACCACCTCAGCCCAGGTCTTCCTGGGCCTACCTCTTCCACGGGTTCCCTCAACTGTTAGGGTATGGCACTTTTTCACGCAGCTATCCTCATCCATTCTCACCACATGTCCATACCAGCGCAATCGTCTCTCTTGCACACCACAACTGATGCTTCTAATGTTCAGCTTTTCTCTCAAGATACTTACACTCTGACGGGTATTCACATTGACATTACACATCCAACGGAGCATACTGGC
>NC_068981.1:95690663-95691477 GCF_001194135.2 Octopus bimaculoides
ATGAGGAACTTAGAAGTAGTATCCTCTCAGTCCCTCTGAATGAGAAGTTGGTTGTGCTCGGCGACTTCAATGCACGTGTTGGCAGGGACAATAGTGCTTGGAATGTACTTGGGCGGTATGGAATAGGTAAGGTGAACAAAAATGGTTTACACCTGCTACAAATGTGCTCTGAACTAGGGTTGGCTGTTAGGAACACATTTTCTCACCATAAGCTGAAACATAAAGTCACCTGGATTCATCCAAGATCAAAGCAAGGTCACATGATTGACCTTGTATTAACTCGGAAATCTGACCTACAGGATTTGTGTAGTCTCGGAGTATTGCGAGGAGCTGATTGTAATACTGATCACAAAATGGTTAGGGCTAAGTTCAAATTCAGGGTTCGTACAAGAAAGCGCAGTGCAGGTGTGTGAGTCCCCCTAAAAATTGACGTAGGACAACTTAAACAGCCACAGGTCACAGCTATTTCAGGATAGATGCAGTAATATTTATTTTGAAGGTTCATGGCAATCTTTTCGAGAAGGATTATATAAGGCTGGAGTGGATGTGCTGGGTTTTAAGAGGAGACAACATAGAGATTGGTTTGACTACAATGATGCAATGGTAAATGAGCTACTGGCAACAAAGAGGTCTACTTATGAAAAACTTCTTAACCCAAACATTAAGGGCAAAGAAAAACTAGAAAAGGTATACAGAGCGCAGAAAGCAGAACTGCAAAAGGAATTAAGGAGGCTCAAAGATACCTGGTGGAGTAATTTGTCTGAGGAAATACAGGCATCTTATGAAAGGAAAGACATTAAAAACTTGTACGGCT
>NC_068981.1:95693915-95695840 GCF_001194135.2 Octopus bimaculoides
CAAGGATCAAGAGGCTTGAACATTTGTCATCTGTGCTGTAGACCTTGTCGCTCAGCAGCCGGACTTCAAAGTCACTTGAGGGCTCACCAACGAAGTGATTGTACTGCGTGATGATATGTGTGGATTGTTGATGGGATGGCTATCGTCTGTCAAGATGGAGCAGTCGTCATATATATATATATATATATATATATATATATATTACAGTTATGTTGAAACAGGTGATACAGGAAAGTGCAGTATTGACAACAAAACATTTGTGGAGTAAATTTTAAAGCTTTGCATAAATGACAATTTGAGTTTAGCAAACCAACTTGTAAGAAATTATCAGTTTTATAAGAATGGGATCGATCATATCTGAAAGCAGCTCCAGGTGTTGTGAAGAACGAATTTGTACGTGGTCTGTTTCTGAGAGCTATTCTATTGGACCTCCGTGTAATCTGGTGTGCTAAACATTGTTTTAATGATACAGCATTAAGTGCTGCAGCATGCCTTTGCTGATCTTGGGAAAGTCTCATTTCCCTTCTGTCTTGAGATTCCATTTGATGTGCTGGTGCATGCCTTTGCTGATCTTGAGAAAGTCTCATGTCCCTTCTGTATTGGGACTCCATCACACATGCTGCAGCATGCCTTTGCTGATGCTGAGAAAGTCTCCTCTCCCTTCTCTCTTGAGACTGTATTTGACGTCCTGCAGCATGTGTTTGGTGATCTTGAGAGACTCTCACTTTTGGTTTTCTGCACTCTTCCTTGCTTTATAGGTGTTTCTGCAGAGATTAGGTTTTTATTCTTTGGTGGCATATTTTTTCAAATATTTTAAACAAAAAATTATGAACATAGAAAAACATATACATTAGTCTCTATTTTTGTAAACAGTTATATGTATGTAGTGTATCTATATTTTTGTATGCAGTGTAAATTAACCAACTATAGGCCAATTGTAAATAAGTTGCAACCTTCCAACTGCTGTAATAATTATGAACTGTTAATTGAATGGTAGATTTGTATTTTTATATACCTTAGATGTGCCATGTAATTGTTTTTTGCCAAGAGTTTCACCTCCAGCTGTTCTTGTCACATATGTATATGTGTGTGTGTGTTTAATAATGTAGGTAACAGGTGCGCAAACATACACACTCACAGGCACATACACATTCATATACAAAATGTAACGATACACACATATACACAGTCATATACATATAGTAAGAGAGACACACACAGACATACATTCATGCATGTCAGTCATCACATGTATATGTATGTGTAGATGTGTGTGTATTTAATAACGTACCTAATGCGGAAACGCACACACAAAGAGACACACACTCATACACTTACAGACACATACACACTCATATATGTGACATCATTGTGGTATAAAATATCCTTTACTATCTTATATATATTGAACATGCAAACACACACGCAGACACATACACACTCATATAAAATGTATTGTTCTATAGTTGACTATAGAAAGATTATGTGTATGAAATGTTATATTGTTTTAATTGAAATGAAAAAAATGATATGTTGACAGTTGTGGGGTCATCATCATCATCATCATCGTTTAACGTCCGCTTTCCATGCTAGCATGGGTTGGACGATTTGACTGAGGACTGGTGAAACCGGATGGCAACACCAGGCTCCAGTCTGATTTGGCAGAGTTTCTACAGCTGGATGCCCTTCCTAACGCCAACCACTCAGAGAGTGTAGTGGGTGCTTTTACGTGTCACCCGCACGAAAACAGCCACGCTCGAAATGGTGTCTTTTATGTGCCACCCGCACAAGCCAGTCCAGGGGCACTGGCAACGATCTCGCTCGAAAATCCTACAGGAGCCAGTCAGGCGGTACTGGCAACGGCCACGCTCAAAATGGTGCATCTCATGTGCCACCCGCACAAGAACCAGTCCAGGGGCACTGGC
>NC_068981.1:95695886-95710805 GCF_001194135.2 Octopus bimaculoides
CGCTCGAAATGGTGTCTTTTATGTGCCACCCGCACAAGCCAGTCCAGGGGCACTGGCAACGATCTTACTTGGCTTGCCGGGTCTTCTCACGCACAGCCCATTTCCAAAGGTCTCGGTCCGTAGTCATCGCCTCGGTGAGGCCCAATGTACGAAGGTCTTGCCTCACCACCTCAGCCCAGGTCTTCCTGGGCCTACCTCTTCCACGGGTTCCCTCAACTGTTAGGGTGTGGCACTTTTTCACGCAGCTATCCTCCTCCATTCTCACCACATGTCCATACCAGCGCAATCGTCTCTCTTGCACGCCACAACTGATGCTTCTAATGTTCAGCTTTTCTCTCAGTAATACTATATAGTAAGAGAGACACACACAAACATACATTTATGCATGTCAGTCGTCACATATGCATGTGTATGTGTAGATGTGTGTGTGTGTTCAATAATAATGAGAAACGAAAACATAAAGACGAAGACAGAAAACGAACTTTTTTTCGAACAACGAAAAAAACAGAGAAACAAGACATGCAGCATAAAGAATATAACCCTTCTTCAGTTGTCCCTGCTCCATCTACTTCGCATTTTGAAGGCAAGGACAATACGGGACTTCATTGAAACAGTCTTTCCCGCAAGCAAATTAAATAAAATTTGGAATTTTTTGCGGAGGGTGAAAGTGTAAACAAGAACAGGACAGTGAGAACAAGACAGTAAAAACAAGACACAATGGTGAAAACAAACAGTAAGGGCTGTTAGGCCAAGACGATAGAAAAATTATTATTTTGAACATGAAGTAAGATGTGAATGAGAGAGAAAAAAAAATTCACGTCTTTTCTATAGGAAGGCAGGAAGTAGAAAAAAAGAATCCCTTTCCTCACGTGTCAGCGACGAGAGGGTCAAGGAGGAGGAGGGAGAGAGAGGGAATGGTGAAAGGAAGAGAAGAATAGGGGAGGGTTGGGAGAGAAAAACAGAAAGAATGAAGGAAAAGAGAGGGAGAGAGACAGACAAGGAAGTGATAGTAATAGTAGTAGGGTGTGAAGTAGTAATTAAAATAAAACTTACTTTGAGACAGTGCGTGGCGTTCGATCATATAATAACACAAATAATATATAAATATATGCATATATCTATACATATATATACATACCTACATCTATATGTATACATACATTCATATATGGGTACAGGACATCACAAAAATCGTTAAACACAATGAGAAACGAAAACATAAAGACGAAGACAGAAAACGAACATTTTTTCGACCAATAAAAAAAACAGAGAAACGAATATTTTCCTTCTTCAGTTGTCCCTGTTTCATCTACTACACGATACATATATATATATATATATATATATATATATATATATATATATATATATATATATGCATACATACACATCAAACCTGAAATCGATGACTGGCACCGATGCCAACCTCTCCTTCATTGGACACTAAACTCTGCTTGCAAAGACCTGTTGGGGCAAGTGAAATCGTAATTAAACCATACTCGATGACTGGCACCTGCGCCAGTGGAGCACTAACAGCACTGTCCGAGTGTGTTCATTGCCAGAGCAGCTGTCTGGCTTCTGTGCCAGTGGCCTATAAATAGCACCATTTGAGCGTAATTGTTACCAGCGTCACCTTCTAGCACTTGTGCTGATGGCACGTTAGAAAATCATTTGAGCGCGGTTATTGCTAGCGCCGCTGGACTGGCTCCCGTGCAGGTGGCATGTAAAAAACACACTGGCCGTTGCCAGTACCATGTGACTGGCTCTTGTGCCGGTGGCACGTAAAAGTACCCACCACACTCAGAGTGGTTGGCGTTAGGAAGGGCATCTAGCTGTAGAAACTCTGCCAGATCAGATTGAAGCCTGGTGCAGCTTTCTGGTTTGCCAGTCCTCAGTCAAATCGTCCAACCCATGCTAGCATGGAAAGCGGACGTTAAACGATGATGATGATGATGATGATATATATATATATAGATATATAAATATTTAGGCAGTGCTCCAGCATGGTCACAATGAAATGACTGAAACATGTAAAAGAATATATATATATATATATATATATATATATATATATAGATAGATATATATATATACATATATACACATCAGATTGGAGCCTGGTGTAGCCATCTAGTTTGTCAGTCCTCAGTCAAATCGTCCATCCCATGCTAGCATGGAAAGCAGACGTTAAACGATGATGATGAGGATGATGATGATGATGCTCATATAAACACTGGGCTTCTTTCAACTTCCATTTAATCAATTTAATAAAGCTTTGATTGGCTCAAGTTTTATAGTACAAGACATTTGCTCAAAGTGCCATGCAGTGGAACTGAATCTAAAAGCATCTGGTAGGGAACCAAACTTCTTACCACATACCCATAACTATAATAATAATTCTTTGTGAGAACAGCATGTAATAGTTAAAGTTTATGTAAAAAGGATAAGAAATAATAATTTGTTTTCATCATCATCATCATCAATTTAATATCCAGTTTTCTCATAGTGTCATGGTTTGGATAGATCTACAATGATATATTTCTCAATGCATATTTCTTTTGAGTAATCTTAAGTCAGCTCCCTAATTTACAAAGACCCACACTAATTATTCCCAACTCATACATATTCTATAGTTTTCTTTACTCAACAGGGGTCTCCTATTCATATCACTTGTCCAAAACAGTGCATTTATCCCTTTTGTGATTGGACAAACTATGTTCTCTGTATCTCTCAGTCATTTTAGCTGTGGCAGTGCAAATACATTATGCTTTGCTAATGAGGTTTAATAAGACTGAAACATGTCAGGAGCTGTTATCATACCCACAAAAATCAAATTCCTCAGCATGCATGCCCATATTATACAGAATATTTATGGTGTGTGTGCACATGTGTGTGAGAGTGTGTCATTGCATCTTCAGTGCAAGGTATCCACCATACTAAAGAAAGTGACTCAGAATAAGAGATTTAGTAGTTATGGTGGTTATAGCTGCAGCCAAATTGATGATGATAAATGTTAAACTGATAGAGAGGGAGAGAGAGAGAGAGAGAGAGAGAGAGAGAGAGAGAGAGAGAGAGAGAGAGAGAGAGAGAGAGACGGTAACGTTTATCTCTGTGATTGTTGTTGTGCAGATTACTGCTGGTTGCAGTAATGCTGTCTCCATCAAACCCATAACTTGCAATATTATATCTTTATAATATTTCTTTTTGTCATTTGTAGAGATATCACATTGTTGTTAAGTAAAAGAAAAAAAAATCTTACTTAACTATCTGTAGTATATCAATGATTTCAAGGTTGATACTACAGATATTCTTTGCTTTGAGTGATCTTTTTCACCTTTACTATTTACTACAGTGATTTTATAGTGATGAATTCCTTGTGGAATTACCACTAGTTTAACTCATATTTATTACAAATAAACCTCAAATTTCATGACTGTTTCTGTCTTTCTCTATTTATTGATATATATTATATATTACTGCAAACATGAAATCTTCACATCGCTAAGACATCTCAAACCAATAGATTTTTCTAATGGCTAAACATGACAAGGTGGCAAGCTAACAATATCATTAGCACATCAAGTAAAATGCTTAGTGGTATTTCATCTGTCCTAATGTTCTGAGTTCAAATTCCACTGAGGTTGATTTTTGCCTTTCATCCTTTTGAGGTCAATAAAATAAGTACCAGTTGAGCACTGGAGTTGTAACTGGCGTAACTATCCTGGGTAAGAGTATAAAAACTGCACCCTTCTTCTAAGATGTATATATAACATAAAAGCATAAAATTCACATATAATTCAGATTTTAATTATATTCAACATGTTTCATTAAGATAAACACAATGGAATGTATAATTACATGATTGTGATAATTGATTTAAATCAAATTAGTTTAAAAACAGTGTTTACACAAATTATCAGGAACATTTATCCTTTTCTACTCTATGCACAAGGCCTGAAATTTTTGAGGAGAGGGCCAGTCGATTAGATCAACCCCAGTATGCAACTGGTACTTAATTTGTCTACCCCGAAGGGATGAAAGGCAAAGTTGACTTAGCAGAATTTGAACTCAGAACATAAAGACAGATGAAATATCACTAAGCATTTTGTCCGGTGTGCTAACATTTCTGCCAGCTTGCCACCTTAGGAACATTTATTAATCAGAAAATTGTTACTGGTTTAAATACTCTGTGACAAAGAGAAAAAAAACCAAGAAGAGGAAAAAAAAAAGGGGGGGGGGCAAGTCTTAATGTATTTAAACCAGTAACATTTTTCTGATTAACATACCATTCTTGATGATTTGGCTAAACACTGTTTTTAAATTAATTTGACTTAATTTAAATATCACAATCATGTAATTATACATTTGGTGGTGTCTATCTTAATGAAACAGCTGCTGAATACAATCAAAATATGAACTATATGTAAAATTTATGGTTTTCTGCTAAAATATGTTCCTCCTACATATCATTTTAGTTAATTATGTATATGCATGCAAGTTGGTTCTTCTTGGATTTACTATAATGTAAAAACTTGTTAGAGTTTAAGGATCTGCTATTCATTGAACTCTTAATGCAGATTTATTCTAACAGGATTATAATTCAATTTTCAGTATGGACATATATCATAGTGGTTGTTCTAATGTCCAACTTTTCATGCTTGTATGGGTCAGATGGAGTTTATTTAGGCAGATTTTCTATGGCTGGATGCCCTTTCTGTCACCAATCCTTACCTGCTCCCAAGCAATGTAATATTTCCTTATGGCAAGAAATGTTTCAGAAGAATATTGGAAATGAACGAGATGTATGTATGTATATTAGGGCTGGAAAGAAAGTCATGTTGCTTTTTTGACAAGATCACTTTGGAGGTACTTTTATATTGTAACATTTTTTTTGCAGATTTCTTTATACCATAGTTAAATTTGTATTGATTTTACTCTTTTAAAATGAGTTTAGATTGGACCCATTTTAGGCAATGCATACTCTATGAATTCAAAAGGGGCTCTTCAGTGACAAGAATTATTTTTGTTTTATCTACAGAAATGAAACTAAGTGTTTGGACATGCCAATGATGATTTGGTCAGTTTCACTCGGGAAATTTTTATTCTTGTGTATTCTCCTCAATCTGGATGATCAAATTGTCAATATCAAGCTTCTGAAAACAGTAACTGAGGAAAATCCAAAGCAAGCTGCATGAGAATTAGCAGAACAGTTCAATTCAAGTTGCACTTCAATCATAAAACATCTTCATGAACTATGAAAAATGTCTAAACTTGCTCAATGAGTTCCTTGTCACCTGAATACTTCTCACCTTAATCAGAGAGTTGACTTCTGCTTATCATTGAAGGGAAGACTTGCTGCTAAACCTTTTTCAGTTAGAATCCTCACAAGTAATGAAAAGTGGGTTCCCTAAAATCATATCCAACAAAGGTAACAATGCTTAGCATCCAGTGAAAAAGAAAAACTCATCCCAAAACCAGGACTAAATCTGAAAACAGTTATGGTCTGTGTTTAATGGTATACAAAGGGTGTTGTCTAGCATGAAGTGTTAAACTAAAATGAAACAATTAATGTGGAAAAGTATTGTCTTCATTTGAAAGTATTGCATAAGAATCTCTCTGCATTGGTCAGAAGTAAAGGGCTGTTCGTCATACATGATATTTGAAGGCCCAAGTCAATCAAGAAATGATTATGTCACTAAATATAGGAGCTTTGCCTCATATTCCTTACTCCCCTGTCATTACTTTTGCTGACTATCATCTTTACAGATTATTGCAACATTATTGAGAAGGAAAGCGTGAAAAGATTAAAAATGACATTGAATGTCTCTTTGCTTCGAAACTTGAAGAATTTTATACCTGAGGGATCAACAATTTGCCAAATAAATAAGATTAATTTATCAATAAAGAGGAGAATATCAATTAAGATCAAAGAAACATTAATTTCTTTCCTATCTTGAAATGTGACAAGACTTTCTTTCCAATGACATACAAAGTGCCTAGTTCACACCATAGAGTGGTTGGCATTAGGAAGGTCATACAGCCATAAAAATCAAACAAAAGTAAACACTGGCGCTTAGTGCAGTCCTTAGACATACTGGATCCTGTCAAACTGTTCCACTCATGCTAGCATGAAACATGGACATAAAATGATGATGATAATGATATATACATACATCTCCCCACTCTCTCTCTCTCTCTCTCTATATATATATATATATATACATATATATGCATATATATCATCATCATCATCATTTAACATCTGCTGTCCATGCTGGCATGGGTTGGATGGTTTGACCAGAAGAGCTGGTAAGCTGAGGGGCTGCACCAGACTGATTTGGCATGGTTTCTGTGGCTGGATGCCCTTCCTAATACCAACCACTCCGACAGTGTAATGGGTGCTTTTACATATCACTGACACGGGTGCCAGTTGCATGACACCAGTATCTACCACGACTACAATTTCACTTGGCTTGATGGGTCTTCTACTCAAGCACAGCATATTGCTGAAGATCTCAGTCATTTGTCATTGCCCCCGTGAGGCCCAACACTCGAAAGGTGCTTTTTATGTGTCACCAACACAGGTGCTACTTATGTGACACTGGCATCAGCCACACTGCCTTTGTGAGGCCCAACACTCAAAAGGTACTTTTTTTCATGCCACCAGCATGGGTGCCAGTTGTGTGACACAGGCAATGGCTACGACTATTATATATTTATTTACATAAAGATACATAATGTATTACAAGATGGAAAAACAGAACTCAATACATAATATGTATTTTCACTAGTTAAGAAGTTACTAAAGAAACCTAGAGTTTTGTGTCAAAACACTTTTCTGAGTTTGGAAAGTGTTTTGACATTATACTCTTGGTTGTTGAGTAATTCCTACAGCAATTGCAGCTAATGAAATATATATATATGTGGTCTGATCAATAAGTATCTGAACTGTTGACATAGTAATGAAGCTAAAGCACACAGAGTGACGCTGCTTGGCACAGATTGACCTTGAGCTCTGCTGTGCATGCACACTAAGTTTTAAAGTTCTAGCTCACTTCCGCTGTTTACAGCAGTGCTTAGAAGGAAGGTGTGTAGTGTGTGATCATCATATTGACCATGACAGAGAAAGCTGAGCAGAGAATCTGCATAAAATTTTGCCAAAAGCTTGGTGACACCTGCTCAAAGTCCTATGCAAAGTTTTCAAAAAGTTTTCATCATTCTCGACAGAAACCTGAGTGTCTTTTCGGTCAGCTGAAAGCAGTTTTGGCACAAACGTGGCAGACACATGTCTTGTACCCAAATCTTCAGTGATAATGGACTGAATTGAACTAATCTGCATATCCTCTGATAACTCACAGATGGTGATTTGACGATTTTTCCTCACAGCTGCATGCACATTCGCGAAGTTTTTCTCAGTTCTGCTGGTTGCGGGTCTCCCAGAATGTTTGTCAATATCGACATTTATTTGGCCATCTTGCAAATGTCTGAACCACTCGTACACTTGTGTGTGGCTCATACACTCCTCTCCATACACTTTCTGCAACTTTGTGTAGGCTTTTTTTTGTCATGGTCAATGCGACAATCACACACTACACACCTTCCTTCCAAGCACTGCTGTAAACAACAGAAGTGAGCTAGAACAGTAAAACTTAATGTGCATGGACAGCAGAGTTCAAGGTTAATTTTTGCCAAGTGGCTTGACTCTGCATGCTTTATTTTTTGTTACTATGGCAACAATCCGGATACTTATCGATCAGACCTCGTATATCATCATAATTTTAATTTTCACTTTTCCACACTTGCATGAGTTGAATGAGGTTTATTGAAACAGAATTTTCTATGGCTGTGTGCCTTTCCTGTTTCCAGGCAAGGTAACATTTCCCAATGGCCAAGCATGTTTTAGAAGAATATTGGAAATGAATGACATTTATTTACAACATTTAAAACAACACAATGTGAAAACAAAGCAACACAAGCATACACATTTATGCTTCAGTTTCTGTCTACCAAATCCATTCACAAGGCTTTGGTTGGCCCAAGACTAAAGTAGAAGTTATTTGCACAAGCTTCCATGCAGAGGAGCTGAACCTGAAGTCATGTGGTTGGGAAGCAAACTTCTTAACCACACAGCCACATTAGTACCTACATATATATCATCATTTAACATCCTCTTTTCATGCTGGCATAGGTTGGAGGTTTAACAGGAACTGGCAAGTCAGAAGACTGCGCCAAGCTCTACTGTCTGCTTTGGCATAGTTTCCACAGCTGGCTGCCCTTTCTAATGCTAACCACTTTATAGAGTGCACATACATGGTATTTTTACATGGCATTAGGAGCAGTGAAGTAATTTTTACTTATAATATACATATTAGATAGTTTGGTTTGTAATTAAAATGTGCTGTTGTTGTTAATTTTTTGCTGAATGTTCAATATTTCATTTAGTCCATCTTTAGTCATTCTGGGAAGGGAGTGATCGTATCAGATCATTTAGAATTTGCTGTTCTTTTTTATGTTATTGTTTAAGATGGCATGTAAATTTAGGTGATGATGCTGTTTACCATACCATTTCCACTGTTACAAAACAACTTCTAACTTGATTTGCTGCTTTCCAGCAATAATATATTACCTGTCACCTGTGATGTGTTTTTTTCTTTTATTCTGTAATCATTAACTTTCATTTTGGTAGATGGAAAATTATAATAGGTAAATTGTCATTTGTTTTTATATATATATATATATATATATATATATATATATACACACACACATTATATATATATAATATATAGCACACACACACACATACATGTTTACATACACATGTATTTTAGGCATCAGTAACAATTAACAACTCATCTTAATTGCAAACCAAAATACTAGAATGGAAGAAAGAAAATATATCTTCACCGGCCGCCAAACGAAATCATACCATCTGTTGATTGACGAAAGTGAAAGTAAAGACATGAACTTAGGATTGCCCTACTTAACTTATGACACTAATGTTTTTGCATTGAGTCGCAATGACACTAAAGTTACTGCTCTCCAATAGTTGAGGCCTTATATCGAAAATACATTGAATAATTACTAGTTAAGTATAGATAAAACGAATCAGATATTAGATGCTGTTTAGTGGAACTAGAATTTGCGGCAAAAATATATGCATTCACATTTTAACGGACCCACGATCCACTCCATAGCCCAAACCAGACTTTTAGGCAAGTTGAGTATATGAAAGAAAAGTGGGTCTTAATCAAAATTCCTCATTAAAACTTACCCATGTGACATCGGATCTTTGTGTTCGTAACACCAAAGCGTTCAGAAGTTTTAGTACCAGGGTACATAATCGAGAAAGAGATATGGCCAAACATAGTATCAGCCATCAGGTTGGGCAGCGATTTGAGAATAGTGGTTGTCCGAGGGCAGAGAGCAGTGTTTTTTATTATCCACTGTCCCTGATCCAAAAAATGAAATACACACCAGCGACCTTCATCTGTATTATTCACTTTCCACCGTCCTGGGACTTTCCTATCATCCGGCCAAACCTGAAAGAATTCTTCAGAAATCTCTTCAAAGTTCTGACTTAGCATTTTCAAGTCGTTTTGGAATGATTTCAAATGGTTACAATCCTCCGTTGCAGCAGTCTGGTCTCCATACCACCAAGGACGGGATTGTATTTTTTCTAAACGAAAAACTGTGGGGTTGCGAACATATTTGTTCGATATATGAACTTGACCAGGAGCCAAATAATGGAACTGTGTACTCAAACTATTTTGTATTCGGCTCAAACCATTGTTACCCTGCTTCAGAATGTGAAGAGTTAGTTGCCTTCTAGCAGCTCGTAACACCGACAATTTACAATTACATTGCAACGAAGAGCAGCTGTGTTTCTCTCGCACACGCCATGTCTTCTGTAGGTGTTGATAGAGACAATAGGTAGCAAAGATGACCACCAACAGCACCCACCCATTCATAGCTAACTCAACCATGGGCGCCATTTTGCAGTTATGAATGGCGAACGGAACGAGGGCAAAAAGAAAAACTAACCATGAACAGTAGCAGGAATATACAACAACGGCAGAGAGAAAGAGAATTAAACCGCTTCTGACTGACAGGATTATTCCGATGCCTTATCGATCCACTTTCTTCCAACTACACGAGGTTACCTTACAGCGCTTTCATTCTGACGCCACCAGATGAGCCGCTAACGAAGTCGCTCAAACTGCTCGAAACAGCAGCTAAATTTCCTCAAATCACATCTTATGTTAAATACAAAACTCATTTAACAACGTGTTCCTACATAGACAAAAAGACGAGGTTGTCCTGGTTAGAATACGTCTGATTATAGATCCTCTCGACCATAACTCACCTGGGGTCAAATAACAAAAATACTAACTCCCCCAACGTTTCTCAACTGTCGCGTAGAATACTGCAGAATTCTTCATACATTAAAGAACATAGACGACACACTTTATAAAAAGGGTAATATTTAATCAGCAAGCTTCAGCCATTAGATTTAGTGGAATTTTGAACAAAACATACTGAACATATGATGTAAATGAAGAAAAAAATAAAATGAGAATAAAGAGTCAACTATCAGAAATAAGATGCATATTCCCAAGTCGATGTATTTTCAGGTGACCAAATTTCTTGACAGTTTAACTGGGCGTAAGCTGCTACTAGTAAGCCAATATAGTATTAATTGTTGATACTGCATTAGCCGACTGTACTTTCCTAATACTACACAGTCACATGGTGAAGTACCAAAGAAAACAGCTGCAATAAAGTAAAAAAGAAAATAACCAAAGTAAACAAACAAACGTAAAATAAAAGCTGAAGCACGTAACGATAGCAAAAAGAAAAAACACCGTTGGTTACCTGTACCCAGCATGCAACGCACGTTGCTATGGGCAACTAAATAGCGTCGTTTTTATTATTTAAAATTAGTCCGTGTTTGATATTTATACGCATAACACATTTTGCTTGTTTTAGCAAATAAAAGCTGCTATTCAAAATATTCATTAAATACAATTTTCTTTTTACCTTGCTCAAGTTATTATGATAAGATATATAAATTTTTTAAAAATGTTCTTGTGATCACTTGATTGCTTAGAGATATTGGTACTATTTGATAGGTCGGTTTTGTTTTCCTGACAGCTCCGTTTTCTGAGTCGTAAAGTGACAGATTTGTTGATCCAAACTTGAATCAGTGTCTTTTATCGTTAGATGTGGAGTGAAAAGGCGATGTTTAGCTATGGATGACCTGAGGGTGGAATGGATCAGGGATCAGGTCTTTCTGGCCTTAGATTTACATAAACCCGAAGTTTTCAACGAATTTCTCGATCGGGATGAGCAAATAGTAGAAAGTCAATTAGCAGAGTACCTGAATGAAACACCAAAAGATGGAAAAACTTCTCTTATTTTCTATAAAATCTCAAGAATTGAAGATCAAGTGATCGAAGTAGAAAGTGGTAAGATTACAGTTTTGAATATTAGCCTTTTACTAAAGATATCGTGTCAGATCTTTATTTTATTTCGAAGTTGTAAGGATAGAATGAAATGAACCGATTATAGTTTATTGTTTGGTTGACTGCTGTGAAGAAGCTCCTTTATACTTTTCTCCCCCCCCCACCAATAGATATACTATATAATAAAAAATATATTCTATGTCAGAAACTTTAAAAAATACAAATTCAATGCTCACTATGTCATTAAAGACAAAAGAAAGTATTTATGTAGGTTGTATTCCATTATAAATTTAAACTTATATGTCAGAGATAATACCAAAATGCACCAGCATTTAACAGTGAGTGAGGTTTTGATGTGACTCTCTACACTTGGAAAAACAATGAGAATAATGATATTTTACTTTCTAATGATGAAGATAATTGACTTTTTGAAGCTGTCAAAATGAAAACGTTTTTTATTGAAAAAGAATTTAGTTATTACTTTGGTAAGAATTTGAACGATTGAAATTAATTCTTAATATCATCATCATCAACATCATCATTTAATGTCCACTTTTCCATGCTTACCTGGGTTGGATGGAGTATATTTGAGGTCAAATTTTCTATGACTGGGTGTCCTTCATGTCACCAACCCTTACTTGTTTCCAGGTAAGGTAATATTTCTTATGGCCAGACCTGTTCACACACTCATACACTTATATATATGCATACATACATATGTGTGTGTATGTTGGGCTTCTTTCAGTTTCTGTCTACCAAATCCACTCACAAGACTTTGGTAGGTCCAAGGCTATAGTAGAAGACACTTGCCGAAGGTGCCACACTGTGAGACTGAACCTGGGACTATGCAGTTTGGAAGCAAACTTCTTACCACACAGCTGTATCTGCTGGATAAAAGGAACAGTTGATCCGAAGGAGAAATGAAGTAAAAATATAAAAGAACAAACAAATACAGCTAAACATTTTGTCCAGTACTTTACAGTTCCAGCTATCCAAATTAAATCATTTTGTCACTCACAAATTGTAGGCCCAGTTGTAATTTTGAATTCACATCATGTAGATATCTAGCATTTTGATGTTCTGCTTGTGTCATCCCACTGCACTTTCCTATTGAATAATGAGTTAATTATTTTCCATATCACTCATACCTATTGGCCAAATACCTTTCAGAAGCATTAAGTAAATAAGTGACGGGGTTTGATCTGGCACTCCATCACTATCATCTATCTTCTTCACAGCTACTTCCATCCACTTTTATACAATGAAGGTAACTATCTATCTTCACTCTAGCAAGACACTTGTGCTTGATCCTCTCTCATATTTTAATCTCCCAACACCTGGCATAAAGTCATCTCTTCCTTTTTCAACTACTCCTACCACTTAGCCGAGGGGGCTTTTCCCTTTCCTTTTCTTGTCTCTTCTGTCTTGTAAGTTACTTGGCAACCTCACTTATACCAGTGACATGAAAAAAGCATCCAGTTCACACTGTAAGGTGGTTGGTGCTGGGAAGAGCATCCAGCTGTCAAAATCATGCCAAAGCTGATGTTGCAGCATGATTGATCTCTATGGCTTGCTAGATCTTGTCATTTAACAGATGTTAAATGGCAACAACGATTCTTCATTTGGACAACAATTATCAATTCATCATCATCATCATCATTTAACGTCCATTGTCCATGTTGGCATGGGTTGGATGGTTTGACTAGGCTAACACACTGGAAGGCTGCACCAGACTGTAGTCTGATTTGGCATGGTTTTCTATGACTGGATGCCCTTCCTAACGCCAACCACTCTGAGAGTGTAATGGGCGCTTTTATGTGCCACCAGCATGAGTGTCAATTCATGTGACACTAATATCTGCCATGTCTGCAATTTTACTTGGCTTGATGGGTCTTCTTCTCAAGCATGACATAATGCCAAAGGTCTTGGTCATTGCCTCCTTGAAGCCCAATACTTGAAAGGAACGCAGCCACTTTGCCTCCATCAGGCCCAGCGAAACAAAACTCTGGAAGAAAACCAAAACTTTCAGATAGGGACTGTCAGTCTCTTATGCGAATTGTTAGAAAAGATCACAAAATTACAGCTCCCAAAACTACTGTAGAGTTCAATGACCACCTTGAGAACCCAGTTTCCACAAAAGCTGTTTGCCAGGAGCTGCACAAAGCTGGATTTCATGGAAGGGCTGCAATCAGAAAACCACTACTTTCAAAAACAAACGTTTCAAAGGCATTACTATACAGAGTTTCTCATAGCATGAGGCATTTATGTATAGTAATGCCTGGCATGTAAAAGCACCCACTACACTCTCAGAGTGGTTGGCATTAGGAAGAGCATCCAGCTGTAAAAACTCTGCCAGATCAGATTGGAGCCTGGTGCAGCCATCTGGTTTGCCAGTCCTCAGTCAAATCATCCAACCCATGCTAGCATGGAAAGCGGACATTAAACGATGATGATGATGATATATATATATATAAGATAATAAGAGTGAAAAAACTACAGAAGGCTTGTGTTACATGGTTAAAGTATATATTTAAATTATGTCAGAAAAATGTTAGAAAAATGTATATATATATACACACACACATAAATACATATTTACATGTACACACATATATCTGTAATAATAGTAATAAAAAAAATATATATCTATGTTTATATATATATATATATATATATATATATATATATATATACATACATACATACATACATACATATTTTTTTATTATTACTTGGTCTATACCTATCGCTAAGCTGCCTGCAAAAATATTTCTTAATCATGCATGTATCTTCATTTAATAGTAGACTATTATATAATGAAAGTCTCATTAGTTACTATGGTAACAACAGTCTACCTATCTATCTTTCACACACACAAACATACTCTCTCTCACTGTATTTCTCTCTTAAAAACAACAATCTATTTTTTCTTGAAACAAATTTTAATTCTAACTTTCACTTTCTCTCTCTCTCCCCCTCTCTCTCTTCTCTCTCTCTTTCTCCCACTCTCTCTCTCTCTTTCTCCCACACTCTTTCTCCCTCTCTCTCTCTCTGTCTCACTCTCACACTGAATTTCTGTCTCAACAGCAACAACCTGTCATTATAGTGAAAGTCTTTTTTTAAAGTATGTGTTGCATGGCTTTGTCTCTATGGTGAAAGATATACAGAAACACACAGACACACACAAACAGTCAAAATGTTAACTATGTACATTATTATATAATGGAAGTCTTTTGTGTTGTGTTGACAGACTTGCACGTAAAATTCCTATGTTTTTAATCAAAACTTGTTAGTGACAATACTACCTACCTATCTATCTGTCTGTCTGTTTTCCTATCTATCTATCTATCTATCTATCTATCTATCTATATGTGTATATATATATATATATATATATATATATATATATATGTATATCATCATCATCATCATCATCGTTTAACGTCCGCTTTCC
>NC_068981.1:95710934-95738089 GCF_001194135.2 Octopus bimaculoides
CGGTACTGGCAACGGTATATATATATATCCGTCTATCATCTCTTTTTCTTTCCTTCTTTCTTTCTTTCTTTCTTTCTTTCACACACACTCTCTCTTTCACACTGTCTTTTTCTGTCAACAACTTTTCACTTCCCTTCCTTCTAAAATTACATTGCAATGTATATTTTGAGTCCTCCCCTTCCTTCCCTCCCTCTAATAAATGTTGTGACGGACAGACAGACAGACAGACAGACAAAGATCTAATTCTCAATTATAATATAAGATTATTATTATTATTTGTTTGACTTTGCTTTGTATTTGTACATGTTGACTCCAAGTCTCATCAAGAGACTGCAAGAAACAAGTTAGAAGTTCAAGTTGGTGTATGACTAGGGTATCACATTTTTGGTTTTGCACAGAGTATTGTTCTAGAGAATGTCAGTCAAAGCATAAGAAAATTAGAAGTTTGTTTTAAAAGTAATTTGGTGATAAGATAATAGTGTGATCTTAAGATGACAGTAAAAGGTATTTGCTATTATGTACATCTAAAAGTACTTTTGACAATGTTTACAGATTAAAATGTTTTTGGAGTTACATAGATAATATTTTTCATAGGCTATAAGCAGTTTCCACGAGCACTATTTTTTAAATTTCTTCCATTTTTGTATTTCCTGGTATCTGAGATAGGTAGCAATCAGCCCCTTTTTGCTATCATTCCTAGGGCACCTATGACAACAGGTATTGTTTTAGTCTTGAGGTTCCACATTTTGCCAATTTCTATTTCAAGGTCTTTATATTTGCTCAGTTTTTGGTAGGTTTTGACAGATACATTTATTATCAATTGGGACAGTCATATTGATAAGGAGGCATGATTTTTGTCTGAAATCCTTCAATATAATGTCTGGCCTATTTGCATCTATCTTTCTGTCAGCTTGAACAGTGAAGTTCCAAAAGAGAGAGCTGAGATCATTTTCAAGCACTAGAGATGGTTTGTGCCCCCACCAGTTTTTTAATATTATTATTATTATTATTATTATTATTATTATTATTATTATTATTATTATTATTATTATTATTATTATTATTATTATTATTATTATTATTATTATCATGGTACTGAGCTGGTAGAATCATTAGCATACTGGGTGGAATGCTTAGTGGTATTTCATCTGTCTTAACGTTCTGAGTTCAAATTCTGCCAAGGTTGACTTTGCCTTTCATCCTTTCTGGGTCGATAAAATAAGTACCAGTTGAGTACTGGGGTCAATGTAATCGATTATCCCTGTCCTCCAAAATTTCAGGCCTTGTACCTTTAGTAGACAGGATTATTATCATTATTATTATTATTATTATCATTATTATTGTTATTTTGCCCATCCTTGTTGATGATAACCAAAGACATTACATGGGAGAAGAAGATAGGCCAGTGTGTCTGGCTGTGGCCAATCAGTCTGATGCATGCTGAGAAGTTTTTGCTGCAGGTTGGGCACTGGTCTGTTGGGACTGAAGGCAAGGAGTTGGCTCTGATCTTGTGTAGTTCATGTTCTATTTGCACCTCTGCAATCTGTAAGCACACATAAATATACATACATACATACATACATACACATATACATACGAGTGTACACCATATACATTTTGTTAACAGAATATACTGTCCACTCTACTGATGAAATAAAAGTTGATACTGAAGGGTTAGAAAATAGCATTGGTGATCCTGATGAACAACTATTAGCAGGTAAGTGCAATTTTGATGATGGTCTTAATTCTTATGAATTTTACTCCTATTTCTAAGCTAGGGTTCACTTTTTTAAAATTTCTAAGCTGTTACTCTTTTTAGTCAAAGCATATGAAAAATTTTTATCAGTATTATACAAAATCACATTCTAAACCCAAAGCCTACCTTCTGAATATTTATATTACATCTTTAATTATTTTCTCTATAGGAAAGAGGCACCTATTGTCTTTTAAAACTTTCTAAATTCAGTAATAGGGAAAAGCAGGTAAGCTTAATGGTGTTAATATTTAATTTGATAAAAAGCAGGTATCAATTTGTAGGAGAATTTTCTATTGAAGGGTTACTTTTATACTATGTTCTTTCATACTCTTCAAGAGCAACACAAGCCATATTGCTCTAACTTATCTCAAAGGATCAGCAGAGACAATAGGCATAACCTCTTCCTCCAGAACAAACTAAAAATAACAAGAGCACTCAGAGAGTGCAAACCTCTGCCAAGGCAAGCACTAACGTTCTCTCAACGATTAGTGGGAGATGATTTTTAAAATGAGAATATCTGAAATAAACTCAACTGCTCTCACAAATGAGAATACTAAAAACGAACCCTACCACTCTCAAAAATTAAGTACAGTGGGAACAGAGACAGTTTTCTCTATGAAGGCTTTTTTTAATCTATCCACTGATATAGTGTCTTTATGACCATTAAGGTCTATAGTGAAAAATTTACCCGTGCATGAAAGGAAATGGAAAGGATCTGCATACTGTGCTGTTAACAGAGGTTTAACTGCATCATTGCACACAAAAATGTGAGTCCAAGAAGTAAAGCTTCCTTCAAGGCAGAGCTAGAAATGCAATTATCAAGTAGGTAAGAGGTTTTAAATAGGAGCGATATATTCAAAATTGGTAAAACTAAAAATTGTTGAGGATAAATTAAATTTATTATTGTTACTGAATATGTTAGTGTTATTTAATTTCTGAATGGTTTTGCTGCTGTTTGTTTATGTAGTTTGATTTCTTTATCCATCAGTTTCTACTAAGATAGAGATGCGAGTAAAATTAATAATAGAGAAACAAAAAATAAAACTTTGGAAATAGCAACCCTGCTATAGCTTACATGGAAACTCAAAGGAGATAATCAGAGAAAGACTTGAAAGTGAAATAAGATCGTAATACTTCATGTAAAGTAAATAAAACAAATCATCCAGAATCCTTTGTCTGGTACTGGATTGATCCTCAAATTAATCAGTTTGTGCCAATCATGAGACCAAACATCTCTGTTCTTGAGATATCTTGTCCACGGACAAACAAACAGGCACGACTGAAAACAGTACCTGCACCTTCGTTAAGGTGGAAATAATAATAATGCATGGTGTGTAGAGGAGAATTTGACAACATTTGAGTTGGTCCTCTTCACAAAGGACCAGAATAGGTAACTGAATTTGGAAAACACTAAGACATTACAGGTTGTTTTGAACAAAAACACCTTTTGCTCCCTGAATGATTTCTTAAGGCATCTGCTATAAGTAATTTCATCTGAAAACTCAGAGAACATATCATTGTTGAAATCCTGAACTATCTAGATTTGGGCATGCAATTTGAGTTTATAAAATTAAAATTAGATCCTCTCACATAATATACTTTACCAATCAATGTACTTAATGTTGTTTTCTGCGTAATGCCAGTAACTTTTGCTTGAGGAAGGAGGAGATTCATTGATAGAAACATAGCAACAACAAATTTTGGTAATTGTAAATCCTTTTTCTTTTGCTGAAAGAATTGGATAAAGAAGACAAAAGTGAAGACTCAACCAGTAAAATGGATATTCATGGTGCAGAATATGTGGAGGATGATGCAAAATCTCAGACAGTGAGTAACAAAAAAATCTGTTCTTCATAATATAGTTTTTGTCCTTATTGTCATTATTATTATCATTTTCACTGAAGGTGGTGAGCTGGCAGAATTGTTAGCATGCCAAACAAATTGCTTAGCAGCATTTTATCTGCCTTAATGTTCTGAGTTCGAATTCCACTGAAGTTGACTTTGCCTTTCATCCTTTCAGGGTTGATAAAATAAGTCCCAGTCAAGTATTGGACTTGATGTAACTGACTTCCTCCTCCCCACAAAATCTGCTGGCCCTGTGCCAAAATTTGAAATCATTATCATAATTTTCATTTTAATGTACTTGATCTTCTCAGTCTTGATCATCTTAACTGTGAAGTTCACTGTTCTCACATTTGATCTTAATCATTTCCATATAGACATTTCTTAAACTACTTCTCCCTCCTGTACCTTCCATTGTCAGTTTATGACATTATAGTATTATTTCTTTTACCAACCCTCCTCCTCCTCCTCCTCCTCCTGAGCAAGTGTATCAACATACACATGCATGCATACATACATACATACATACATACATACATACCTACATACATACATACATGCATACATACGTACATACATACATACATACATACATACAATCCTCTCATGAGGTCAATCCAGGTCTATAGTAGAAGACACTTACCCAAGGTGCCACACAGAACTGAACCTGGAAAAATGTGATTGAAAAGCAAACTTCATGCAAATCTGTATCTCCTATTTGTGCTATGTGCCATAACAGAGTAAATGACTCACCTGTACACATCAGCCAATGGTGTTCAACTAATTTTTCTTTGCATTTATGCTCAACCTTTCTGGTAAATTGACATTGCAAATCCAGTGGATCAGATTATTTCTCTCAAACAACTCTCCTTCATTACACTTTCATGAGGGCCCTAACAACCATTAATTATATCACTTACATAGCAGAACTAATCTAAAATTTCTAGAGAGCTATTTGGTTGCTGTCCATGCAAACTCTTTAGTCATTTGAAACATGCAATAGTGTGTCCCATTCCCAACGAGGGCAAACTCCTCTGACTCCATCAGCTATGAATCTATTCTTCTTACTTCCACTATCTCAAAAATGATAGGATAGTTGTAAACAATCCTCTTCTCTAAAACTTTGAGTCCTTCTCTTTCTTCAACAACTAAAATAGGATTTACTTGGATCCAGCTCTCCAATGTCACTCACCAGTAGTTCCTAAACCTTTGGATATTAGGTGAAAACAACCATTACTCTTGAAAGATGTTGAAGTGATTGGATAGGGATGTGAAGTGAAGTGTTTTGCTCAAAAACACAATGCACTACCCTGTCCAGGAATCAAGCCATGATCTTGTGATTGTGAGTGCAACACTCTAACTACTATACCATGTCTGTGTATTTGAGAAAGTGAGAGAGAGTGAGTGAGTGAGTGAGAGAGAGAGAGAGAGAGAGAGAGAGAGAGAGAGAGAGAGAGAGAGAGAGAGAGAGAGAGAGAGAATGTGTGTGTGTGTGTGTATCAGTGTAGAAGGTGTGTGGGGGTGGAGTGGGGGACGGTGGTGCTTTGAACAAAAATATATTGCAGTGTTAAGTTTCACCTTGATTGCACACCTTCCTGTGTCCAGTTGACTTTGCCTTTTGTTCTCCCTCTTGGTCAACAAAATCCTTGGTAAAGTGCTTGGTCAATAGTGAATCATTTATGTGTGATGTTGTAACTCATGGGATTATAATATGGGTTAGTGAATCTAATTTGATACAGAAATTGTACACTTTAAAAGTACTGTCCCCTATGTCTAGTCCTTCCTCTCTAGAACATTGTCCTTCTGGAATTAACTCTCTGCTTGTGTCATTTGTGCAGTTGTTGACTTGCAACCATTTAAGTGGAATGTTATTGGTACCAGTCTCACCAATCCAAGAGGGTTTGCAAAAGTTAGGGTACTGTCCCTTCCTTGAGGCCTAGTTAATAAAAAAATATATATTTATAGCCCTTGGATGATTTGATACTAACAAATGGGATGAAGAAGAAGAGATTAACAGTTTTAAAATTCTTCACAAGTCTTAGAAGCACCTCCTCTCTCCCAATTTGTGCAGGAATGAGGAAATTGTTAGTTTGTTCTCAGGAAAACTAATGTGAAGTTTCAGATAAATAAATAAAAATCTGCAATATATTTTCAAAAGATATAAGACAAAAATAACATAAACACTTAACAGAATTGACTTGAATTGAATGTCAATGCAACATTGTAGAGGTTTTTGAATTGTATTATATTTTCAGAAAACATTTATCCAGAAAGTTGAAAAAGATTATCTTTATATGAGTTTTGAGAATCTTCCAGAGGAGTTCTCTTCCTGTAATTGTATATATTTTGTGCGTACAACGTCTGGTGTTATACCAATGCCACAAAGTCATGAAGAAATGGGAGAATTATCTTTTTATTTTGAGTATGGCCTTTTAAACCAACACTTGCTGATTGTTTTGGAACAAATAGCATTACAAGTAAGCATGAAATTAAATATTTTTTTATTTTTTTTTTTTGCCAGTAAAATTTTGTATTTATTGTAAATTCTTCTTATTTCTTACTACTCTAAGGAATACCTGTGTTTGGTTAGAGAAATAAATTCTTTGTTTAGTTGAAATTTTTGTTAGTGCAACTTTACAGTAAATTATTTCTGATATAAGGGGCAGAAGACTAAAGTTAAGAGTTCAGAGAGAGAGAGTAAGAACAAAGATAGCACAAAGTTTAAATAAAACATAATTTCTTCTTGTTGTAAAGAGTTGGACAATAAATGTTATTTTCAGCAAAGACAAAGTGGTTTAATTTGCATTTCTCTGCTTTTATGACTTAGATGAAGAAAGACAACAGCAATGATATTTTGTAGGTCTTCCATGACTTGTGAGTCAATATGTCACTATTTATGGGTTATCCTTGGACCAGAAGTCTGATTTGAATGTTCATAACAGAGTAGACTCTATTAAAGGCACCCAAACATCAAATGGATCAAGTCTACTTTCTGAGAACAGCTACAAGTTCTGTAGAGTTAATATAACAGGGTTTGGTTTAATTTTATACTATGGTAGACACATACTCAAGCTGTTATGCAGTGAGATCAAATCCAGAACCATGGGATTCTTAAACATACTGTTTAGTCTATATTTAGTTAACTGTTTAGTCTATATTTGAGGAAACTTTCAGAGTTACTCATCAATCATCATTATCATTATCATTTAGCATCCGTTTTCCATGCTAGCATGGGCTAGACGGTTTTACTGGAACTGGTAAGCTGGAGAGCTGTATTAGATTCTAGTCTGATTTTGGCTAAGTTTCTACAGCAGGATGCTATTCCCAACACCAATCACTCCAAAAGGATAGTGGGTGCCTTTTATGTGTCACCAGCATGGGTGCTTTTACATGTCACCATCACAGGTGCCTTTCATGTGTCACTGTAATGCGTGTCTTTTATGTGTTACTAGCACTGTCCATGACTTCTATTTCCATTTGGCCTGATGAGTCTTCTCAAACACAGTAAACAACCAAAGGTCTTGATTATGTCATTACAACCGTGAGACCCAACATCCAAAGATCATGCTTCCTCACCTCATTCCATGTCTTCCTGGGTCTACTATCAGGTATATATGTATATATGTAAGAAAAAGAGACTACAAAAGAATAAATGATTATCTTATGAACTACATTAGTTTACAGCTTTCTGCTATAAGATGCAGTTGACTCATAGTTGAGTGCCTGAATAATACCTTATAGCTTCATTGGAGCCTCAAATATGAAGTGCAATTTATTTGGAAAGAATTACATTTGTGCATACATAGGGAATGGCATTATCAAGGAGAAAGCCAACACAGATGTATATATATATATATATATATATATATATATATCGATGATGACGATGATTATAAGAATAAAGGAAAATGGAGACAAATGCCCAAGATGTTATTTGAATCATCCTTTATATCACTGTTTGTCTCCATTTTCCATTATTCTTATGTTCTCCAAAACATGTATCACTTCTCCCAAGAATTAACTCTCACGCAAGTGTGATTACCGATTCCTAGGATACTTGTGTGACATCTGGCTACTTTGTAACTGCTTCCATGGATCTTTCCTTGTAAATTGAACATTCATATATATATATATATATATAATACATCAAGTACAGGACATTACCAATGAGTGAAAAATATGTAAACACACGAGAGGTAAGTAGAGGACAAAATACCAAAAAATATACAATAAGAACAGGACATGACCAGCGAGTGAAAAATACGTAAACACATAATGAGAGAGAGGTATGGGACATATATATACATACATATAGTCTGACTAAATTGGAAAATGATCATGTCCAGTACCTATAAAAGGAATAGATCAGAACTTAGTATTGATTATGTAACTGAAGCGGTCAGTTGGCAGATATCATAGATCACCAGATAATATTTTGTATGCATACATTTCCAGGCCTCACTTTATCTTTCATGCTTTTCATCATCATCGTTTAACGTCCGCTTTCCATGCTAGCATGGGTTGGACGACTTGACTGAGGACTGGCGAACCAGATAGCTACACCAGGCTCCAATCTGATTTGGCAGAGTTTCTACAGCTGGATGCCCTTCCTAACGCCAACCACTCAGAGAGTGTAGTGGGTGCTTTTACGTGTCACCTGCACAAAAGCCAGTCAGGCGGTACTGGCAATGGCCATGCTCAAAATGGTGTATTTTATGTGCCACCCGCACAAGAGCCAGTCCATAGCATAGATAAAATAAATTATCAATCATTTACTGAGGTTGATTTAATCAATTACAGCCTTCCCCTATAGAAATAACCTGGAGCTTTAAAGAGAAATCACTATAATAAAATTTGTAAGTGTACAAAGATGTAGTGCAGTTGTGATAAATTACATTAGAAGCTTCTTCACTGCTTACTTGATTGGGTCATATGCAAATGAAAAATTTTGAAACTCCCCTCTTGATTAATTCAGGCTATACTTTTCTTCACCCTCTTTATTTCATGCTACTGGCCACATAAAATACAACTTATAAAACTTCATGCTGAAAATAACTCCTCTCAGTCGATACAATGCATGTCAGCATGGAAAAGATGATGTAAATGATGATGATGCTTGTAGCCGTTGTAGCAATGATGACAATGATTACTACAATGATAATTCTCTTTTTTCTCAATCTTCTCTCCAAATTGCAAACATCATCCTTTCCCAATATTCATAATGTTTGATGAAACAATATATTCTTCATTAATATGAACTTTGATAACAAAGAATTCTCTCTGCTTCAAAAGTAAGGGAAGTCTTATATTGTGTAAAAACTATGTTCAGAGAAATCTGTTAAATGAGTTTTGGTTTTGAAAGGATATATGTGATCTATACCAAGAGAACCAACCATAAACATCAACATCATTTATTCAAATCATATATACTGTACACATTTCTATTTCTTGAGAAGTCAGTTTTTAGTTGCTCTGCTGAAGCATTCAACAAAATATGTGGAATAAAGTAGAATGTCTTTCAACAGAATTTCCTTTGATCACATGAGGAATTTGATCACATGAGGAATTTGATCACATGAAGAAATGCAGTTAATAGTTTAATCAATATTTATGATTCTGTAATTGACAATAATAAAAAGGATATTTTGTGTAAAGTGTATTTGATTAAGATGTTGTATACACACACACACATATGCATATATATATATAGTTTTATAAAGACACATTCAATTTACTAATCTCCTTTATCTCCTTTAATCCAATTTCTAGGTTTACCAGCCTCTGCTGTCTTTCTTTATTCACAAAAATGCTGATGTCTCTGATGAAATCATAGTTTCTGCAACTCCTCCTGAACCTACTTTTAAGTCGCTCAACACTGACAATATCGATACATCTTCCTTCTCAATTATAAAAGATGAATGTCTCATAGCTATGAAAAAATTTACTTCTAGTATTACTCGGACTATTCATCAAATCGAGGGTGAAGTACGGCTTGAAATACATGAATCATTTAATAATTATGATTTGCTTTCTGATCCCTCAGAACTACTGAAAGATGTTGAATTTTGTGAGCTATTAAGGATGACTTGCACTGACTGGATGACACGGATCATTGAAGCACTGGAAATCCAGCTAAAGAAAGAACCACAAGGCAATGGGCCTCTGATGGAGATTGATTATTGGAAAGAAAGGAATGCTGCCTTAAGTGCGCTGGTTGAGCAACTTCGTTCAGGAACAGTGCGCCAGGTCTTGGATATTTTTAATTCCATTGACAATACCTTTGAAGAAATGCTGTTGGATCTACATAAATATCATATTGAAGCAAAGGATAATGTTCGTTTCCTTTCGACCCTAGAACGTCATTTCAAAAATATTTCTCATGGTTGTAGTTTCCAGGTTGTCACGGAAACGATTCCATCCATGATGAATGCCCTGAGAATGGTGTGGATTATTTCAAGACATTACAACAAAGATGAGAGGATGGTGCCTCTGATGGAGAGAATAGCTTGGGAGTTAACCGAGAGAGTTGTTCAAGTAATTAATGTTCGCAAGTTGTTTGAGTGAGTTCTAATTATTATTTCATTGATAGATCACTAGAAAAATGCCTAGTATTTTGAATTAAAATTTTGCCAAAATTGACTTTAATCTTTTGGGGGCTGATAAAACAAGTATCAGACAAATATTGAAGGTGATATAAATGATTATTAACTCTCCTGTAAAAGAGAAAAAAATCCACACGTACACGTATGCATCCATGCACACACACACACACACACCACACAGAGGCTTGATGAAACAAACAAGAGAATAAAACTCAGTACATAACAGTTTATGTGTATTTTAAAATTTAACAGAAAAGTTACATAAGTGACTCAAGTGTTGCATGTTTCAAGCATTGCACTTAGCAAACTAACTTTAAATTGAATTAGACGAAATCTTAAGTTACTGGTGATAATGTATACAGTCCATTGACTAGCTGAAGGACCTGATGACAGTTGATACATCCCACTGGCTTACTAAATGATGTTTCAATTTATGGTCCTCTAATGTTGTCTTGTTTATCAGTAACTGGTCTTTACAACCACGTGTGTCCTTTCTGCAACCATTCTGTTCTTTGAGTCGAAATTTTCTGTTGAGCTTTTGATAAGTCTTAGTCTGGTTGATGTTGATGTAAGAGACATGTAGAAGTAAAACAGATATGATTGGCTTATGTAGTTTTTAGGGTAATTTGTACAGTGAAGTTACCTCCCTTCCAACCTTCACCTTTCTCTCTGTATTGTGGTATATGTAGGATAATTTAGTGAGCCACTATGTGGTTGGAAATATTTTGACCTTTAAAACTCTGCAAGGGTAACCTTTAATTTATTTTCTCAAATTAAATTCATGCTCTTTTAGATCCACCCTTGAAGAGGTAAAGAAAAAGACTTCTGGTGCTAAAAAAATGTTAACCACTTGGAAAGAATCCTACTTTGAAAGACGTGCAAAAATTGAAGCTTCTGGGCGAGATCAGCGGTGGGAATTTGATAGGAAAAGATTGTTTGAAGCTACAGACTATATGGCCACTATAAATCAAGATCTTTATGACATTGGTCAGGTGACAGTCATCAATTTTTTCTATAAATAATCCTTACATGTGTAACTTGTGGCACTTACTCTGCTTGTGTCCTGTAAGAAGTATGGTACATATGATGTCATGATTATATAAACATTATAACTTTTTATTAATAGCTTTCAAAATAATTTGTAGGTCTAACTTTCTCAATTTATGTGATTTTTGTCTATTTCTTCCTTACTCACTAATGTTTTACTTCCAACTAGGATTTGTTGAAGCTAAGTAATTTCTCAAATAATCAGACAGTGTACTATTTGGTGGACTCTGTACTGGATACAGTGTTTGTTAAATTATTCTTTTTATTGTATGCAATAACTAACAAGGTGCACTACTAGAAAAAGATTGCTAATGCCTCCTTTAAAGCTTGGTTATTTTCGTTATGATAGAAATATCATGACAGATGTTTAGACATATTACTTTCATTATGCTTTAAGTTTGTCATGCTCAAAGTTTGATATTATATTTTTAGGTCATGGAAGAGTTCTACAACATTTTTGGATCAGAACTGAAAGCTGTTACAGGAGATCCTAAGAAAATTGAAGATGTTATTCAAAGAGTTAAAGGTTTAATTAAGCCCCTCAGTGTGGTAAGTGTTACTGATTAGTTTAAATAGACATTTTTGGTGCATGTAATATTAAAAAAGAAAAATAAAGACATCTCTCATTTTTATTTTTCATTTATATATTTGAGTTTTCTTTCTTTATGAAGTATTGTTTGTAGATCTGAAATGGTGCCACATTAACCTGTAATCTAGATAGTAACATAGTTATCTGCACTTTACAACACAACCAACCATAATTTACAATAAGATCTTAGTGCAGACTTCAGTATAGGATATCTTGGAAGAATTAGTGAACGAATCCATTATGTTTTTGGCAAGGTTAAAAAGGTGAATGTGGCTAAGGCCCTGGTAATATTATAATCTTCTGGTTTCAAATGAATAATGATAAAGAACATCAAGAAATACAAAGACACAAGTTAAAGTAGACTGCCACATTTATTTTGCCGTTAAACGAAAATACAGCAAACTGGTATACATGAATAATTCTGTTAATAAAAATACATTGGTTCCTTGTGTGGCTTGAACATAAAGATGTGCATGGGAAAAACACATAGCATGGTGACAAAAATCTCTGCTGACAATTCTCTTCTCACGGAGAATGCATAGTGAAATAAACTTGTTCTATGCTGAAGATCTGAACTCCATCATGACAACCCAACTCACTGAAGAAAATAGTGGGAAAAGACATCCTTAAATAGCTATGGGTAGGCTCAAATGGACCACACTTTTATGGCCAGGCAAGTGGTCTGATTGGATGACTTAAAGTATCCAATCAGCACAAGCAAGTATGGTTGTGTGACTGCTTGCAGAAAACAATGGTGATGAGCCAAAATGTGGGTACTTAAAGGTAAATTGTGAACATGCTTGCTACATGTTCATCTGAATGCATGATGTCATTGGCATGCTCATATAAAGTTGGCTGATGTTATATAACAACAACAATGGCAGTAGTAACAATAGACCACATCATAAGAGATGCCACTTGATAGGAAACTAATTTACAATTACCTTTTAATACTAGTCTACTGTTAAACTGAGTTTTTATTCAAGTTAGAAAATAAAATTCTACAACTATTGCCACTACTTCTCTGAATTCATTAACTCTATGATATTCTCAAGTAAATCTGTTCAATGTCCTCTGTTTTTCACTAATGTTATTGGCTCTTGAATCCTACACTAAACATTTAATCCTATTATTTCTCTCTATTCCCTGTCTCTCAAACGATGTTCTATCAAATGATGCATAATGAAAAAGTCTTCAGGAAAGTGTCATATACCTAGTGAAAATTAGAGCTGCCAAGTACTCATCATCATCATCATCATCATCATTTAGCATCTGTTGTCCACATATATAAACATACTCAATATGTTCATATATATAAGGTCTCAATCAGGATAGACCATGTATTTACATCGGGAAAGTTCCAGGGTACATAGATAAAGCTGTATAGTTATAAATATTGAGAACTGTGTATAATATATATGTATGAACTCAAGGTATAAAAAAATGTACATGTAAATTATATTAAACTAGGCATATAGCTATAAAACTGTTGTATAGAATGATTCTCTTCTATCTATAGGCATACAAATTACTTTTGATTGTGAACATAATCATTTTGTTTAAGCATATCTAATTTTAAAATGCTGTTAGATTAAGGAATAGATGCTGAATCACAGAAGAAAGCACATATAAACAAATCCACAAATAAAGAATATTCACATGCTAATCAACAAGAAAATATGTATTTTTGCATACATCCAAACTATCACATACATATGCATGTATCCATATATGTGTATGCATAGTGGATCAGTCTGATATTTTAGGTTGTCATAGTGTGGTGTTATACTGTTATAGAATATGTTATATCAAAATTAAGGCTTTTTAAAAAAAATTTTCTGTTAACTTGTTCGGGTTGTGGTAGTGATGGTGTTATTTATGTCTGGGTGGAGTGTTAATGGGTGTTGTTGTAATTCCATTCATATTTTCATTTTGAATTTCATCCTCTAAAGGCAGTTGTCCATGTACAGCCAGTATCATAGAATAAGAATAAACAAAGGAACCAAAAATACATTTCAAACCCACCATAAAAAATATGTAAATGAATGGAGTATTCTTTATGTATCGGAGCAATATTTAAAAAAATAAATGAACATATAGAATCATAGTGAAGATAGGCAATAAACTGAAATTAATAAAATGTGAAAGTAATATATATCAGTTTACTGGGTTTACATCTCAGTGAAGCAGAGTCTTAAGACTCTGACAAGGAATAATTTCATAAGATGTGTTTGGGGAGTCAGATAAAAATACTTAGTTTGGAAATGAGAACGAGAAAACAAGAAATAGAAATTGAATCCAGCAAAAAATATGGAAGTGCTCAATTAATCTGTTTAATTTAGTGGTTGTGTAAATTTTGAGAATTTAATTACGTGTTTATTGAAGTGGCAACATATTCTGATAAATTCAGATCTAGTGCTTATGTATTCTATGACATTGACGTTTTTTTTATGTTATGAGACTTTTTTTTTATTGGTGATTGGTGCAAAGTTGCATCTTCTTGTGCTGTTTATATATGGTTTGCTTCTCTTCATTCAATGTTGAAATGAGTTTAAGTACCATATTTAGTTGAATGAAGTTGTGGCATTCTTCTTTGTCACATGCCTGAATAACAAACTATGGATGAATTAGTATTGTCTGAATTGCATGTATATGTGTATATGTGTGCACATGCATGTCAGAAACTCAATATTTGCATTCTTGTCATTTATATCCACATAGTTTTTGACAGGCTCTGTCGAAGTTTAACATCATATCTTGATTGCAATAGACTGAATCTATTGTTGATACATTTAATATAGGTTTCAGATTTTAGCATAAGGCCAGCAATTTCAGTGGAGAGGTAAGTGGATTACGTCCATCCCAGTGTCCAATTGGTACTTCTTTTATTGACTCTGTAAGGCAAAAATCAACCGCAGTGGAATTTGAACTCAGTGTGTAAAGATGGTGGAAATACTGCTAAACATTTTGTCCAGGCATGGTAACGATTCTGTCAGCTTGTCACCTTTTTGATACATTTAATATTGTAGATGAGATAGCTGAAACAAGAACATAGTAAATTGGTTGTTTACTATATCTAGATTTGAATATTATTAATTACTTTACTGAGCTAAGATATTTCTAAGAAATAATTACTAACTGAGCTAAGATATTTCTCTTGATTCGTATAATTCCTGTAAAATAATTTACCTGTCAAAACTGATTTGAATTTGTTAAAAGAAAAGCATTTTATATTTGATCAAGATAAGGCAGCAAGTTGGCAGAATCATTAGTACCCAGGTGAAATGCTTAGTAACATTTCGTCCGTCTTCACGTTCTGAGTTAAAATTCTGCTGAAGTCGACTTTACTCTTCATCCTTTCAGGATCGATAAAGTAAGATTCAGTTGAGTACTGGGGTCGAGGCAATCGACATACCCAATCTCCAAAATTGCCGGCCTTGTACCAAAATTCGAAATCAGTTTTTGAGCAAGAAATTCAAAGGGAAATAATTCCCATAAAATGGATGTAAGGGCGGTAACCTTCATCAATGCGTCAAAACGAATTTTGTCCCATCTCAACTTCTCGATTTGATTGAATCTTTCCATTAAGTTTATTAACCACCACATTTCAGTTCTACTGAATATTTTCACTTATTGCATATATGTATATATTTATTGACTCATTCACAAAATATTCTCAAATAAACTATTTATTCAGCTGTGATTTCTCAGCAATTAAAGCAGCGAGCTGGCAGAATCGTTAGCAGGCCATACAAAATGTTTAGTAGCATTTTTTTGTGGCTTTACGTTTCGAGTTCAAATTCCTCTGAGACAGACTTTGCCTTTCATTCTTTCGGGGCCAATAAAATAAGTATGAGTTGAACACTGGAGTTAATATGATCGTCTAGCACACTCACTCCTCCAAAATTTCAGGCCTTGTACATAAAGTAGAAATAATTATTTCTCAGCAATTAGTAGAATAATGTTGTTGGCACTCCGTCGCTTACGGAGTTGATCCGATCAACGGAACACCCTGCTCGTGAAATTAACGTGCAAGTGGCTGAGCACTCCACAGACACGTGTACCCTTAACGTAGTTCTTGGTGATTTTCAGCGTGACACAGTGTGACAAGGCTGACCCTTTGAATTACAGGCACAACAGAAACAGGAAGTAAGAATGAGAGAAAGTTGTGGTGGAAGAGTACAACGGGGTTCCTTGTGGAGCTTTAGGTGTTTTCGCTCAATAAACACTCACAACACCCGGTCTGGGAATTGAAACTGTGATCCTATGACCGTGAGTCCGCTGCCCTAACCACTGGGCCATTGCGCATCCACAGTAGAATATATATATATAATAATCGTATAGAATAAGTATTATCTAAAATCTGAATATATTTAGAAGCAGGTGATACCTAAGCACAACAGTACCAAATCAAAAAGTGACCCTCTGTGTGTGCACTTAGGTAGTTAGAATAAAAGCTAAAATTTCCTACCAACCACATACTTTCATCCGACAAAAAGGAAAGGTAATTTAGACTAGGCAATTCTAGATATATGGAAAAGAACAGCTGATTTTGCCTCGGTTGATCATAATCTTGCTTGATTAAGGCTGCCTTGGAGCTAAACAGCAACCATATAATGTTTTATCTCTAATGTATGCATTATACAGGTACAAAATTGATTTTTCTGAACCTTTGGCTCCAAAGACTTTCAGAATTATTGATATTTTTCAAACTAGGGTTGGTCACCTCTAAATTTAACAAATATTAAATTTACTTAAATAATTAAATGAAATAGAAGTCACCTGAACATTAGTATAAATGATACAAGTTTATTAATGCTGTACTGTGCAGAATACAGGACTAACCTATAAACTAGTCTGAGGTTGTGCGAAATTTAAGTTTCTGCTCATAAAACAATATGGATTATAAGAGTTTCCAGACCTTCAGTGTCGGGAAAGTTGATGTTCTACTTCTATTACTCTCCTTTTACAAATGTCTCCAAACGTTTTAACTGCTCTTCTTTATTAAAATCTATCATTTCAGGTAAGCTTTGATCCATTTTCCTTAACAAACAAATATTTATGGAAAACATTGATGGATAATTTCCAGAAAGAAGTATTGTCAATTGAACAAGAAGCTGCTGGCTTTATTGACAAATCATTTAAAAACTTACGATCAGCAGAGGGAGCTTTTGATATGTTGCTTAAATTTCAACACATTCGTTCCAGAGAATCTATTAATAAACAACTGATGCAGAAGTTTACAGAGATCTTAGAACAGTATAAAAAAGAAGTAAGCATTTTATATATTCTGGAATGGTCTATAGAAATTACAGGGCTGTAACTTTGATTAAAAACTGGAATATAGCAGAAGAGGGATGTGACTTTGTCCTACGAGAGCACCGTAGGAATTCTGAAACTTTCTCATATGATTGGAAAAATTTCATCCTCAAGTAATAAACAACACAAAAGATGAGATAATTGAACTGTGGTGGTACTTGTGGTATTTGTAGCATGACTTTACTAGTATTATCATTGATGTAGCTTTAGTGATGTGTCATTTTCAGTGAAACACTAATAATTGGTTTGTTAGCTTATTAACATATTTGTAGAGTAATATTATATAAGTTTTGTTGTTGTAAATATATTTTTCCATTTTTTATATTTTTCATTTTCTATTTTGTTTTTGCTACTTTGCTGTTCACAGGATAAAATGTGGTGAAACATTTCTAACAGAATAACAAGAAAACTTGCCATTGTCATACTCAATATCTGTTTATACAATTAAGTTATATGAAGGGGTGCTGAAAAGTTCCTGACTTTAAGGGTACTGTGAAAGGCCTGGTTGGAAACCCAACCTTCCAAGTTATTTTACAAGACTTAGAACAACTGAATGACTGCTGCAATAAATGTGTGAATCTGAGAGGAGAATATGTTCAACAAAATCATAATTGACTGATCCTCCTGTGTTTTCTTTTACCCGAAGCCAAGAACTTTACAGCACCCTCTTGTATAACGTACTAGTGGTATTTGTGCCTCTTGTTGCTTGCATAATATTTTACTCTTGTTCCTTAGACTCCTTTCTAGTTCACTTTCTCTGTTCTTTACTATGAAACAATTGGTTAGAGTGTCAGGCTCACAATCATGAGGTAGTGAGTTTGAATCCCAAATGAGGCTGTGTATTGTGTTCTTGAGCAAGACACTTTATTTCATGTTGTTCCAGTTCACTCAGTTGTAGAAATGAGTTGCAACGTCACTGGTGCCAAGCTGTATTGGTCTTTGCCTTTCCTTTGGATAACGTTGATGACATGGAGAGGGGAGGCTGGTATGAATCAGTGACTGCTGGTCTTCCATAAACAACCTTGCCCAGACTTGTGCCTCAGAGTGTAACTTTCTAGGTGCAGTCCCATAGTCATTCATGACTGAATGGGGTCTTTACTCTGACTATGAAGCACACTACCTTTCTTTTTTGTACAATGAACATACTTAATATTCTTAGTATTCTAATCAATAGGATAGTAGCTGTAAAAAAATCTGCACTTCTAGAGCGGTCAGGTACTACAAAGACAAGTTACCTTTGTGATAGATGTTTTAGCTATTTAGCGATTAGACAAAAGTTGTTAAGTAAAGAAAGATATGTATTTTGTAGTTCAATTTCATTGTCCTTAGAACTCTGTTCCTCTTCTTCTCAGAAATAAAGAGTTATTATATAACATCATAGGTGGAATCGTACTTCTGCTTCAAGCACATGCATACAACCAATATATCTATGTATCTTGCAGACTTGTGTTTGATGTTTCTTCTATTTGTGTGGTGTGCTGGAACACATGACTATAACTAATTCTATTTGTTGACTCTTATAAGCAAGAAGTAAATGTATCTTATTTAAACAAATATCACTGAAGTTTGG
Organism: Octopus bimaculoides; assembly: GCF_001194135.2. NCBI lineage: Eukaryota > Metazoa > Mollusca > Cephalopoda > Octopoda > Octopodidae > Octopus > Octopus bimaculoides. Next base: position 95,729,660 of record NC_068981.1, read on the forward strand.
TTAGAAGTCCTGTACATTATACACTTTGTGTATAAATACATAATCCCTCTGATTCTATATTAATTACCATAGTAAATAAGATGGATATATAAAAAATTATATTATATAGCATGGGGAAGTAGATGAAAATATATGAAATATAAATGCAGAAATATTTAAATTTAATACAAAATCCTTTCATTATCATTTCAATTAATTTTCTTCTAGGTTGTATTTGTGGAAGATGAATTTATTAAAAACCGGAAAAATCCCATTCTATTCAAAATGATGCCACCATGTGCTGGCCGCATTTACTGGGAACGATCACTATTTCACAAGATAAAACATACCATCATTTCTTTCCTTTCATTTGAAGAGATGATGGGAACAGAAACTGGTAAGAAGGTAAGAGGTATCAAACATATTTCATCTACTTAATTTTAGAGACACAATTATTTTAATATTTACAGCTTCTTTTACCAATTTTATCAACTGTTAATTGTGGATGCTGCCGATTATTTGTTTCTTTGAGCTCTAAGTGTTTTTTCTTCTGTGGTTATTACTATTCATAATGGCTTGGTTGTTGACAATCTTGGTGGAATTTTAGCATTATATAAAAAAAATTTGTTTGATTTGCAAATGTTTATAAATCTTGGAAAAGGAATAATCAAGAAATGGAATAACAATCAAACAGCATAATGCTTCTGCAGAAAATCCACACTCCGAAAAGAAAGACCATATATGCCAATGTATAAGACATGCTTTTTCTTTTACTTCATAAATCATCATCATCATCATCATCATCATTCAGTATCTGTTTTCCATACTGGCATGGGTTAGATGGTTTGACTAGAACTGGTAAGACAAAGAGCTGTACCAGGTTCCAGTCTGTTTTGGCTTGGCTTCTACAGCTGAATGCCTTTTCTAATGCCAACTGGGTGTCTTGTATGTGTCACTGGCACATGTACCTTTTACGTGTCACTGGCATGGGTGCTGTTCATGTGTCACTGGCACTGACCATGACTATGATTTCACTTAACTTGATCTGTCTTCTCAAGCATAGCAAACAGCCAAAAATCTCAGTTATTTGTCATTGTCTCCATGAGATTCAACATTCGAAGATCATAAGTGTAACAAAAAATTGCCATGTGTCTAATGTGATTGTATTATGGATGTGATACAAAGGGTATAAGTCTATGATAAAAATCTAAATTTGTTTTTTACCACAAAACATAACATTTTCCCCACAAAAACGTAGGGGCTTGTCTTATGCAAGAGTGCATCTTATACACCAGCAAATACAGTTTAAAGACAATGTAAAAAGAATTCAATGCATCATTAATGAATATAAAATATCTTGAATTTTTACTGTTACTTGCTGGGTTGCAGGGAAGAGCATTGCACAAGATCTTTGCAAACCCTTTCTAAGCTGTGAAATTGGTGTCATTAACATTTTTCTTGAACTACTGCATGTCAATACTTGTAGGAAAGAGCTGAGTAAGGCATGAATTCCAGAGTGTTAATTTACTGGGAAGGAAGGACTGGAGGTAGTGATTAGAGTGGGGCCTAAGATGTAGGACACAGCAAGGGTGATGAGAGGAGGAGAGACAAGTAGGTAAAGAATTACCTGAGTAGAGGTAGCATGAGCCCTGGCAGTTCCAAGGAGCAGAGGCTATTTTAATTGTTCCAGTCTCTAGCTCACACCTGTGGGCTAGAGACTGGAACATGTCTGTGAGTGACTTGATGTCAATCAGTCAGCTCTCTTCTGGTTGCAGTCTAGGATGTGCGTGTATAGCAGGATCGCTATCCTTGGTATAGGCACATAGCTCAGTGGTTAGAGTGTCAGGCTCACAATCATGAGGTAGTGAGTTCGATGCCTGGACTGAGCTGTGTGTTGTGTTCTTGAGCAAGACACTTTATTTCATGTTGCTCCAGTTCATTCAGCTGTAGAATTGAATTGTGACATCACTGGTGCCAAGCTGTATTGGTCTTTGCCTTTCCCTTGGATAACATTGGAAGCATGGAGAAGGGAAGCTAGTGTGCATGGGTGACTGCTGGTCTTCCATAAACAACCTTGCCTAGACTTGTGCTTCGGAGGGAAACTTTCTAGGTGTAATCCTATGGCCATTCATGACCAAAGGGAGTCTTTACTCTTTACTATTTATTCTAGGTGTAAGATCAATATTCTATGGTGAGTTGCATCTGAGTTTTATTGAGGGACAAAGTATTTTCTAGTCCTGAAAAAAAAAGGCCAGTCATTGGAATACAGATCAAGGGTGAGGAGTAGGGAAGGTGTATTGCATGATGTTTTCTTGATAAGAGTAGCTCGTGTTTTCTTGCTGTTGAAAGAGACAAAATAGCATATTCCCACTATAGGATGATTTTGAGGTTTCTGTTCATGGTATATGGTGGATAAAACATGGTTTATAGTGAAGAATGAAAGATAGTATCATCTCTGTAAGAATGGGTGTTGCTGGAAGTGAGGATAAGTAAGGGACAAAATCAAACTCTAAGGCATGCCAAAATTGATAGAATGAGGAATAGAAAGAAGTTTATTAACACATGCACACACACTTCCTCACATACATATGAGGGGGTGCTGAAAAGTTCTTGGCTTTGGGTAAAAGAAAATGCAGGATGATCAGTTAATTATGATTTTATTCAATGTATTCTCCTCTCAGATTTACACACTTACTGCAGCAGTTTTTCAGTTTTTCTAAACCCTGTAAAAGAACTCAGAAGGTTAGGCCTTTTGCGATACCCTTAAAGCCAGGAACTTTTCAGCACCTCCTTGTACTTGCATGCAGAGCCAATTACATGCTAAAATATGAATAGTCACAAATATTTGTGCAAGTATGTATGCAGCATTCTGACAAGAATACTGTTTATTATGCATTTATATACATTTGTCTTGAGAAGACCTGTCAAGCCAAGTGAAATCATAGTCGTGGCTGATGCCAGTGTTATGTAACAGGCACCCATGCTGGTAGTATGTAAAAAGCATCCTTCGAATGTTGAGTCTCACAGAGGTGATAAGTGATTGAGACCTTTGGCAATATGCTGTGCTTGAAAAGACTTGTCAAACCAAGTGAAATTGTATATGTGGCCAATGCCAGTGTCACGTAAAAAGCACCCATTACACTCTGGGAGTGGTTGGTGTTAGGAAGGGCATCCAGCCATAGAAACCATGCCAAATTAGATTGGAACCTGGTGCAATTCTCCAGCTAACCAGTTTCAGTCAAACTATCTAACCCATGCCAACATGGAAAGCAGACACTAAATGATAATGATGATTGTCTATTCCTCTTCTGTTCAAATCAAGGCTCGGGAGAAATACCTTAATGTTGGTCGTCTCATGAAATGCTATGAAGTCAACATTTACAACTCATGGAGGTTTGATGTTGAAAACAAGCTGCCCAACTTACTAAAACGAAATCTGCTGACCAGGGTATCTACAAGTGAAAACCATCAAGAAGGCTCTTCACCAGTGGAACAATGTTCATCAGGAACAGCAAGTAAGTAATCTTTTTTTTTGTTTTGATTTGATATCATCAACAACTGCAAACCACTAAATTCACCAAAGGCAGCTACTTGGCTGAATGATTTATTACACTTTGATTCTTATTTCTAGTTGTGAGGCATAAATGTTGTTCTATTTCTTGATTAAAAATTAGTGGTTATTGATGGCTTCTTTATTTAATCATTTTTTTTTTACTCTTTTACTTGTTTCAGTCATTTGACTGTGGCCATGCTGGAGCACCATCTTTAGTCGAACAAATCGACCCCAGGACTTATTCTTTGGAAGCCTAGTACTTATTCTATCGGTCTCTTTTGCCAAACCGCTAAGTTACGGGGACGTAAACACACCAGCATCGGTTGTCAAGCGATGTTGGTGGGGACAAACACAGACATGCAAACATATACACACACATACATATATATACATATATACGACGGGCTTCTTTCAGTTTCTGTCTAACCAAATCCGCTCACAAGGCTTTGGTTAGCCCAAGGCTATAATAGAAGATATTTGCCCAAGTGCCATGCAGTGGGACTGAACCCGGAACCATGTGGATGGTAAGCAAGCTACTTACCACACAACCACTCCTATGCCTATGCACAGAGAATCTGGAACTTTAAACCAAAGAGAAAATCTTTACTAACATCCTTCAGTCCTTAGTCTATTAGAATGAACTTCTCTAATTTTAACAATTACTACAACCTACTCTTGTTTTGAACTTCCTATTCCCAAATTGATATATCTGTTCTCATATAGCATTTTTCATTGGATCTGCATCATACACTATACTTAATCCTTCAATCAAACTCTGTATTAGTTTCAAATTTTGGCACAAGGCCTGCAACTTCAGGGGAGGGGGTAAGTCGATTACATTGACCCCAGTACTCAAATGTTACTTATTTTATCAACCCCAAAAGGATGAAAGGTAAATTTGACTTCAGCAGAATTTGAACCCAGGATGTAAAGACAGATGAAATGCTGCTAAGCATTTTGCCTGGCATGCTTACAATTCTGCCAGCTTGTTGTCTTGCGGCGACCTCAACAGGAATTGAACTAAAAAGCAAAGTTGTGGAATTAAATGCTGAAATACATTTTAGCTAACATGCTAAGGATTCTGTCAACCCTCTGGTACAATCAAACCCTATATTAACCATACTAATATTCCCTGGTACAATCAAACCCTATATTAACCATACTAATATTCCCTGGTACAATCAAACCCTATATTAACCATGGTACATATTAAGCTGGTACAATATTCTCTGGTACAATCGGACCCTATATTAACCATACTAATATTCCCAGCTTGCTCTCTTTTTCTCTGTAAGATGTGCTAAGTCATATCATTCTCTTCAGAAATAGCAATAAATTAAATGTGTTCAAGCACTCTTAGAAGCTTATGAGGGTTGGTAATTAATGTAAGTTTCTTCTATTTGGTAGAGTAAAGATAAGTCCTTTGCTGTTTATTGCATGCACTATTGTAAAAGATATGGTACAACTTCTAACAGTTTGGTGATCAGTGACATATAGAATTGAGTGTTGTGCCCAGGGACACAATGGAATGCATTCAGTACATTTAGCTAAAGTTTATGTATTGATTGTTATTTGAAGCAATAGCAAGCAATGGGATTCCACACTGTTCCCATCTATGAAATCAACTTACAAGGCCTGGGGTTATAGTAGAAGATATTTGTCCAAAGTGTTGTGCAGGGGAACTGAACCTGAAATTACATAGTTGCAAAGTGAGCTTCTTAACCACACAACCATGTCTGCACCTACCACACAGTCAAATATTTTAAAGCTGATGAAATTTCCAAATTAAACTATATCAAGATTTGTTTCATTTTGTATTTCTTTTCTTATGTAGTATTTTCTTTTATTTTTTCAGTTAATTCAGCTAATGATTTTAAATTTATTGTGGATTTTGACTCAATGCTTCTTGAAATTATCTCTGAAACTAAATACATGGAGCAGCTTGGGTTTCCTGTCCCTGAATTGGCACGGAATGTTGCATTGCAGGTAAAATATTTTGGATCTAACTTTGTTGGTAGATGATGGAAATAGGCATCTAGATATTTGATAGGTACCTCAAGATGGTACGACTTTTATATAATGATCTGACAGACACTGACTAATATTGACTAGAGTCATCATCATCATCATTTAAGATCTGCTTTCCATGCTGGTATGGGTTGGATGGTTTGACATGGAGCTGCTCAGACTCCAGCTGTCTGTTGAGGTATGGTTTCTATGGCTGGATGACCTTCCTAATGCCAACCATGTAACAGTGTGCTGGGTGCTTTCTATGTGCCACTGGCATGGATGTGTTTATGCAGCACCAGTACTGGTGCATTAGCGCAGCACTGGCATGGGTGCTTTTTAAATGGCACTGGCACATGTATGTGTGGAAGACAGCGATTTTGCTTGGCCTAATGTATCTTATCAGGTACAGCAAATTGCCACATTCCCCAGTTCCTTGTCATTTCCTCAGCGACACTCAGCATCCAAAGATCCTTTGTCACCACTTTTTTCCATGTCTTCCTGGGCCTACTCCTCCCACAATTAGAGTATGGCACTTCATTATGCAGGTGATTTGGAATAAATAGACAAAATGTTAAATCTTGATTAGATAGTTAGTAAATATTGGTTGATTAGATATTAATTGCATAGACAGAATTAAATGGCTAGAGAGTCTGTAGATGTTGACTAGAATAAACATGATCTGAAGATGCTCACTGAGTAGATGATGATGATGATCATCATCATGACAATGAGGAGGAGGAAGAAGAGGAGGGAAGGGGAGAAGGAGAAAGATGAGAGAAGAGAGGATGAGGTTAGTGGTAAAAGCAGTGGTTGGTCTTGAATGTTATGATCTTAATGCAGTCAGAATGACAAGCTCCTAACAACAAATGGTGGCAGTCTTCTTCAGTTCTATGATCTGATGTCTTCTACCTTCTTTACAACCTCCACATATGGCTAGGTGTGAAGGAACTATGGATGTATAATATTCACACAAAATATTTGCAATGCAGACTTCAGTAAACAAAAAACACACTATGTTGATCACTCTAATTTCACACATGCAGCTAACACTTACAAATACAAGCCTCCTGGGACACTGGCCACAGACTTCATCTCTGGGTAGGGAGAGGATGGATAAAGGAGCTGAGGAAATGTCTAGAATATTTATAATTACTGATTCAGTGTGAATAAAAAGGTTGATGAATGCAATGTTATCTAATTGCAGCTCAACCCTGATTAAGCAGACCTATGATGAAAGGCAAACTGTCTTTCTTGGGATTTGTCTTGGACTACATTATCTAATTAGTTCTTTCCTTATTCAAAGAGGTATGATTCAATTTGTGAGTGATTTGGCTATGACTTCTGGCAAATTAAGCAACTATGTAGAAACTCCCTTGGCCTGATGAATAAAATATTTAAAGTAGTGGTGTCTTTTAAAACAACTAACTGCCACAACATCATCAAGAATGTTATGTTCATTTTCTGTGCTAACTCTGTAGAAATAAAACTCTTCTTTGCATGAGACAAAGTTTGTCTATTAAATTTCCATCTTAATTATGTACAATTTTCTTTTAAATTAATTTCAGGAAGAAAAGTACATACGATATACTGAAAGCTTAAACAACATGTTGAAGCATTATTATGATATACTGAGCACATTAAATTTTGCTGAGGTTTGTAGCTCTTTCCTTTTGGTTCAATTTCTTAAGTTGTCTGTATTTTCCTTCTACTCACAAAATAGCAGGGTTTCAAGGTGAAAATGAATAGTATCTAGCCTCACTCTACTCTACCTGTCAGACTAAAGAAGTTAGGTAAGAGAATACATGAGACTTGTTAGTACTGCCCCTTTTCTCCAGATTAACTAATGTAAAAATATATTACAAAAATAAAAACCTCTTATTTCATATTTGTTTGATTTAGTTATGAAATATCTTCTGTAAAATCTTTTATTCCTGCTGATTTATGTACTTCTCTGTTGTTGGTTTCTCTTGAATGTCTTGTAAAAAAGATGTTTTCTTATTCCATCCAGCCTGGACAGGATATAGATATTACCACAAATTGTTGGAGTTATTGTGTTATGGTTGAGTATACTTCAGTTGAACCAGGCACGATTTTGTTTTTAGATCAGTAGCATGAAGAAGATAACACGTTTCATTTACTATTTAAAAATTTTTTTTTTTAAATTTAAAACACATTGTAACATATTTACTGGATTCACACAAACACCATGTTTTGATTGATAATACTAAAGTGTTTGATTGTATTTTCATTGACTATTTTCTTACACTTATTTCAGGCAAGCATTCTTGAAGAACATTTGAATGAACTGCAGAACATCATATATGCTGGATCCAAACGACTCAACTGGAATTCTCTTAGTATTGGAGACTTCACTGTACGATGTGAATCTGTGAGTAGATTGTTAATATGCTGTGAGATAATCCTAGCATTTGAGATTGGAATGGAGACTGCTTCCTGGTTGTAATAGGTTCTTGGTGGGTCAAGTCTGAAATTCTTTCCTTTCACATATGTTACACTGCCTGTAGATATGAAAGTCACAGCTCACATTTTCCTTGAGAACAGCGATGGCAGTTGTTTATGTCTAGGTTAAGGCCCTGGGATGACTTACATATGTTATGAAATAAAAGTTTTTATACATACTGTGTTATACTCTTACTCTTTTACTCTTTTACTTGTTTCAGTCATTTGACTGCGGCCATGCTGGGGCACCGCCTTTAGTGGAGCAAATCAACCCCAGAACTTATTCTTTGTAAGCCTAGTACTTATTCTATCGGTCTCTTTTTGCCGAACCGTTAAGTTACGGGGACATAAACACGCCAGCATCGGTTGTTATGCGAAGTTGGGGGGACAAACACAGACACACAAACATATACACACACATACATATA
>NC_068981.1:95738164-95741140 GCF_001194135.2 Octopus bimaculoides
TATATATACATATATACGATGGGCTTCTTTCAGTTTCCGTCTACCAAATCCACTCACAAGGCTTTGGTCGGCCTGAGGCTATAGTAGAAGACACTTGCCCAAGGTGCCATGCAGTGGGACTGAACCCGGAACCATGTGGTTGGTAAGTAAGCTACTTACCACACAGCCACTCCTGCGCCTATATGTATTTAGTAAAATTATCATATTAAACTAAGAATTAGCTATGCAACATGGCTAAACCAGTTTGTGTTTGGCAAATGGAATAGTTACTTTGGGATTAGACTACTACAAAGATTAAAAATTGACATCTCTATTTGAGTATACCTGTGAACAAAAAAAGGAAGAAACTATTCCTCTTATATCTCAAGATCATAAATGTTACAACCATTCATCTCCTTTCTCTATAAATCTATAGCATTCTGCATCCTTCAAAGGTTTTCTTTATTATTAATATGTGTTAAAGGGTGGTGAGGTGGCTGAATGATTAGAACATAAGAAAAAGTGCTTTGCAGTTTTTGTTTTAGCTGTTTGCATTTTGGGTTCAAATCTTGCCATGGTCAGTTTCTCCTTTCATCACTCTAAGTTTGATAAAATAATGCAATACCCAATTACTGGGGTCAATGATATCAATTAAACACTTCCCTCAAAATTGCTGACCTTGTGCATTAATTGGAAATCACTATCTTATGTGTTTGTATATATTTTATTGTTTCATTGCAGAGCTTGACAAAGTTTGAGTCTTTGGTAAACCAGATACAAAAGAATGCACGAGATATTTGTCAACGTTTAGTAGTTATTGAGAATGTTAACTTGTTTAAGACACTAATGACAAATCAGTTTGAAACACTACCAACTTGTAAGGTATAGTTACACACATATATATATATATATATAATATTGCCATTTTATTAAGTTTCTTGAAAGGCTGTGTCTAGGAGCCTGAATTTATATGAAAAGAATTGGCTTAAGATGTTGAAATTTAGGTCAGTTATGTTTGTTACTGACAATGCTGCTGAGGAAAAAAGATTTTAGAAATGCTTTCTTGGCCAGAAGAAATAAAATTTACAAAACCTCCAACTTTTTTGTAAAAAACCTGATGGTCATGCGGTCTATACTATTTAAAAGGACCATCTGTTCCATGAGAAAGCTTGGCCAAGCAGTTGAATAAGGCTTCTAAGGGACTTCAAATGACTATGGTATTACTTGGATAAATACTTTACAATGAGATTTTAAAAAATGACCATGAACAAATGCATACTAGATATATTATAGCAAGGATGAAAATGAGAAAGATGAAATGACAACAAACTAATATTGTATCAGGTCATCCCATAAGTTCTGTCCGAATTTTGAATAAAGAAAACAAGTGATCAAATGTTATATTTAATTGATATTTAATCATCAATGTACTTTCCCTGATTATCTATGACTTCCTTCCATCTATTTACAAGCTTTTTAATCCCATCAATGTAAAACTTTTGGTTTCAAAGAGAACAACTCTGAGATGTCAGTTTCGACCTCCTCCTGGCTTGCGAAAGTTATGTCCCCCAAATGATTCTGTAAACTATGAAACAAATGGTAGTCTGAAGGAGCAAGGTCAGGAGAATAAGGTGGATGAGGAATCTTTTCCCAACCAAGCTCTTCGATCTTCTGTGATGTGATCTTTTCAGTGTGGGGTCACGCATTGTCCTGATGAAACATCACTCTTTTTTGATTCACTAAAGCGGGTCTTTTTTTCTTCAAAGCTTGGTTCAAATGCTCTAATTGTTAACAGTAGACTTCAGCATTGATTGTTGCATTAGGTGGTAACAATTCAAAGTGAATTATTCCTTTGCAATACCACCAAATAGATAGAAGAACCTTTTACCCATGAAGTTCTCTTCTTGGTTGTAGTTGAGATTTTTCCCTTTTACCAAGCTACTGTTTACGATGTTTAACATTTCGATAGAAGATCCATTTTTCATCACCAGTCACAAGTCTATCCAAAAAGGGTGAAATGAGTTCACGAGAATGGAGAGAAGAGCAGATATCAACTTGGGATTTGCGGTTGCTTTCAGACAATTCATGAGGCACCCATTTTCCAAGTTTAGGAACCTTTCCAAGTTGTTGAAGATGACAATGAACAGTTGTATGGTTTGAACTAAGCTTTATTGCCAATTCTTCAACTGATAATGCAGGATTTTCTTCAAGTAATGCCTCAAGAAGCTTATCATCAAACTCAACTGGATGTCCTGTTCGATCTTCATCTTCAAGGCTGAAATCTTCACTTCTGAATTTTGCAAACCATCTTTTGCAAGTTTTTTCATTCAAGCATTCTTTCCCATAAACTGAGTGTATGTTTTGAGTCGCTTCGGCTTCAGAGTTTCCTTTTTTGTACTCATAAAGCATTATGCACCTCAAATGCTCTTTGGATACTTTCATGTTAGAAAGGGTTTTAATCAAAGAAATTTTAATTCTATTATTCTGTAAAATAATATTCAATTAGTTTAAATGTACACAAATGCATAAAAATAATTTTTATTCCATTAGATATTGTAAAATACAATTAAATTTCTGAAACCATTATTATTATTGTTGTCATTGTTATTATTATTGTTATTATTATTTAAAATTTTCAACTAGGAATATTTTGAATATATTGGGAAAGAAACAAATAAAGATTTAGAAGTGTTAGTTCGCAAATACAAAGCCATTGGACCTTTGATAACCAAGATAGAAGGAATGCTGGTCCAAAGTAACACTGGGAAATCTCCCAAACTACATCAGTATTATAAATACTGGGAGAGAAGAGTCTGTGAATCAATATTAAAGGTAGGTGCAGCTTGCTTTATAAATTGTCCAGTTTATACATTATTCTGTTACTTTGTTCTACCAACTTTTGTTTTATTTTATCAAAAATGATAATTGTCTTCATACATATCGAGATTTAGCTTTATGAAACACCATGACCACCTCCTCCTCCTCCTCCTCCTCCTC
>NC_068981.1:95741707-95756407 GCF_001194135.2 Octopus bimaculoides
CTCCTGTCATCCCCATCCTCCTCCCTCCATCCCCTCTTCCTCCCATCCCATCTCCATCCATCCCCTCTTCCTCCATCCATCCCCACCTCCTCCATCCCCACCTCCTCCCTTCACCCCTCCTCTGAGTAGGTATTGCCATGACTTTCTCTGTCATGGGCAATGCGACAATTACACGCTACACACCTTCCTTCCAAGCACTGCCGTAAACAGTGGAAGGGATCTAGTATGTTAAAACTTAGTGCGTGTGCACAGCAGAGCTCATGGTCAATCTGTGCCAAGTGGCTTCACTCTGTATGCTTTAGCTTCATTACTATGACAACAGTCCGGATACTTATTGATCAGACTATGTATAATACAAAACAAATACACATACATACATATGTATATACACATATATCCATGTACATAACTGTCTATATACTTTCAGATGATGACCAATAATCTGAAATATTTCAACTATTTGGTTACCTCACCAAAGCCTTTATTCTACATTGAAGCTCTTCTTGCAGCACCAGAGGTCATTCTTCACCCTTCTGCCAATGATATTTTCAACATGACCATGCAAGCTTTTAGAGACTGCATTGATGGGTAGGAACATACAATTTTTTCTTTACATTCACTCTTAAACATTTCCATTGTTTTAACAGTTTCTGTTGGATTTTACTTTATACTTCCAAATTTGCTTTCTTAGTCTGACATCAATTTTCACATGTTTAGTTATTTGCTGTAATATATATTTTAACAGCTATTTACCTTTTCTAATTTCTAACCAAAAGGCAGGTTGTATGTTTTCAGTTATATTGAGATAAACTAAATAAAGTAGTTATTTCTCTAATCCTGTTTCGTACATATTTTAAGGCCTTATGGTTTTTACTAGGCATATTCAATCTGGAACATAAAGCTATGTCATTTTCTAATGATACTGTACACTCTCTAAATTGAAATATGATCTAGAAATTAATGATATTAAAAAAGATAATTATTTCAAATAAATACAGAATAAAAAAAAAATGTTCTAATCTGAACAATCTTCATATAAAAATAATAAACTCAGGCATATAAATATATAAATGACAATTCAATCAAAATGGTATTAATGTTCTAATGATAAGGGGTAAAACAATTGTCTTTGCACAACATTTTTATATCCGTTTTACCAATCAATCTAATAATATGCTTTTTTGTTGGTGTTCACTTGAAAATTCTTGAATACTTTCACATCAAGTGCCTCCAATGAATCTCATGGGAAGACAGGGTTCTACATGAATGGAATGCTGCAACTCCTTCAGCATCAAATCTCTTACTGTCAAGTGTCAACTTCACTGGATTGGCCATCTCATCAGGATACCCCACTTGCATCTCCCACGTATTGTCTTCTATGGAGAACTTACTGAAGGCCAGTTATCTGTTAAAGGACAGAGGAAGAGATACAAAGATCAAGTTGCTGCCATCATGCAGAAATGCAATGTTCCTCCTATGGATTTGGAAACTCTTGCTGGGGATTGAAGCAGATGGAGGACCATCTGCCATCGAGCTTGTGAAACCACTGAAACAAGGCATTGTCAATGGCTTAATGAGTGTTGTGGCTGCTGCCAGATTGCCTCCAAAATACAGCTCATTGGTTCCTTGTCTAACCTGTGGAAAACTTTGCTGCTCAGATTTTGATCTCTACTCATAGTGTATTCACCATCTGTGTTTGACACCAGCTTGAAGGGATGTTGTCCTTGGAGTTGTGGGACTTCCAAGCAACGTTTCATGAGCAAGTCTACTCAGCTGTTTTGATTATCAGCCCAGCGCTGGTGCAGCCTACTCTTTCTCCAGTTGTTACATCCTGGATGTTTTGCTGGATCATGGGTATGCGAGTCAAGAAGGTGTCAGTGCTATACATAAGCACCTAAAACAAATAGTGAAAGCATGGCACATGTTACCTAGTCATACTCATTCATGAGTGACTGCTTTACTCTTTCGCCATTTGTGAATTTGCATATTGCTGAAGCATGTTTTTTCATTTGGATGTTTTATTATGATTCATTTAGTTGTGAAGTAGAACTTTTTGAATGGTTAACAGAGATATCTGTTTTGTTTAGAAGAACTACTTAATGTTTGAATTTATGGGCATGTGATTAATCCATCACCTCAATTTCATTGCTATTGTATTTTATATAACACATTTAACATTTTGTGCCATGTTTAATTTTTCATCTTATTTGAAATTACTCTAAACTTTCCAGAACTAAGAAATTTGTTCGGTGGATGCATGGTACTGTGTTGTTCTGCCCACCAGTTTCCATGCCAGGAGAAAATGAGCCATATGTATTCTCATTTTATTATGATATTGTTGGACATACATCTGTTTTAGAACTGAAAGACGTTATTGAAAATAATGTAAAGAGAACTCTTACAGCAATCCAGAATAACCTCTTAAGATGGAAGAAATTCAGATCTATCTTGGTGGTTGATAAGGTAAGACAAGAGGGATTACTGGATTAATCTTCCAATAATTTTCTCATATCGGGAGAAAATCTGCAATGTTTAGAGAAATAGGAAATAGGTATGACAGACACAACTTTCTGAAAGGCATTATCAATATAAATGAAATGAAATAGAACTTGGAATTAAGATTTAATTTCACTAGGAGATTAATTTCAACTCTTCAGTGCTTGAACTCTGAGTCATTGATCAAATTAATTTTTCATGTATCTTTTTTTCATTGGTACATTCTTTGACTGTCCTTATATTAGGATGGGCTTGAAAGTGTAGAAAAATTAAACTACCCAGCACTAACTCATATTAAGATATATAAATTTAACTTAATTTCTTTAAAATGATTTCTTTCTTCTTGGTGAATTCTTGATAAATGTTCCAATTTGGACATTATTCTGTAAAGTGTTTAATTAAAATGTGACCTTAAAAGTCCTTTACTTAAAATATTAACTATTATATTAAGAGCAATGAATTATCAGAAGAGGGTACAATGCTAGATTTAATTCTTATTCCTGAACAATTTAGGTTTAAATCCTGTATGGTTTTAAGCTTTTGCTGTTCATTTCCTTCTCTTGTTTCACTAGGAGCTCACTTTCTCACCAGGTTAAATAGACACCAGTAATACATGGAGAGCTGCTGATAGCTAAGTAGACAGAGTACTGCACATTCAACTGATGATGATCTGGCATGTCAACAATGCCACTGCTGTTGCTACTGTCATCATCATCATCATCATCATCATCATCATCATCATCATTTAATGTCTGTTTTCCATGCTGGCATGTGTTGCATGGTTTGACTGCATCTGATGAACCACAGAGCTACATCAGGACCCAATGTCAGCTTTGGCATTATTTCTACAACTGGATGCCCTTCCTATTGCCAACCACTTTACACTGTGTACTGGGTGCTTTTTTTCTGTGACACTGACATTAGTGAGGTCACCAAGTAACTTACAAGACACAGTAAAGAAAGTAAAAAGAAAAAGCCCTTGCATCTAAGGATAAGTGTGAATGTACTTGAGAGAGAGGGAGATGGCTTTGTGTGAGGTATTGAAGGTTAAAGTATGGTAGAGTGTCTTGCTATAGAGGAGATAGATGGCTTGTTCACATTATGAGACGATGGGTGAGAGTTGCTGGAACGAGATAAAAATGGTGATAAAGGGGGTGCCAGAGCATACTCACAAGGTACAAGAAGGTGATTTTAAGGGAGAATATAGATTTTGGATCAGATTTTTATTGCTTATTAATTAATTACTAATTTCGTTTTATTGTTGTCTTATCACCAGCAACTGAGTGCAAACAAATGGTTTCTCAGCAAACCCACATTGATTGATTTTGATAATAAACTCCAGCATTACTATCTATGCATTGAAGAAATACGCAAACAAGCAGTAATCCGAGACCAGGACTTTATTGAGATGTCCATAAAGCCTCTAGCTTCTTCTATTGAACAGCATGCTCTAAACTGGATCAGCATCATTGGGAAGCTGCTGTATGATTCTGCACGTGAAAATCTCTTCTCTATCAGAGATCTCTTTGAGGTTAGTGTTCTTCTGTTTTTAATTGTGGGTGTTGTGGTCATTGTAATTATTGATGTATGTACCAGGACTGTTGCATTGTTTGTTGTGGTTCTTGCATATAGATATACACTCTCAAAAGCAAGGATTATTACTGTTATACTTATATGTCTATGAAGTTGAGTGTGTGTGCGCGTGTGTGTGTGTGTGTACGTACATAAACTGTTTTCTAATAGATGTGCAAGGCCTCTTTATTTGATTGATTCTAGAAAGAAGAAAGGAAAAGTTAATTCCTATAACATTGCTTGATTTTTTTGTATATTTGTAATTGTATGTGTATGTGTGTGACTATGCATAACATTTTTAGGTATTTGAAATAGAGTGAGAGAGAAAAAACAAAACAAACAAAAACTATAGTGAATAACAATAAGGTCTGGTGTGACATATATATATATATATATATATATATACTTTTCTTACTTTGATCAACTAAATTTGTAGACGAAAGACAAAGAACTGGACCATCCCCCTGATACACTAGATGACCTGAAATTTGTTCTAATGACCATCAACTCAATTCGACTGATGTCAATTGATGTGGAAATTAAAGCATGTTTAATTCAGGAACAGTATCGCACCTTGGAGTTACATAATATTGAGGTAGGTTGGTGAGATTTATTACAATGGTTCCTTTGGTAATTTTTAAGCATCTATTATAATATTCTGACTGCTTATAAAATGCACCAGCTGTGATATTTAGGCACATTAGATAATGTTTTAGTAGGTTACTTATAGTTATTACACTGTTTTAGATACATGTTTTTAATAAAATAATACAAAATCAGTGAAAATTGTGATTCATGTATGAAATCTCTAATTGACTAGATGTTTGAAATTGCATTCAGAGAGTGGAGGGTTTAAACTTGTCAGAACAATATCTTATTGACTTTTTGAGACAATAAGTCAAGCCAGTCTTTTGAAGCTTCCAGTAACCTGATTCCTGCCCATACTTTTTAAGTTGATTATGCAGATCACAAGTTCTGGTCTTTATAACCAACTCATTGAAAATACTCACATCTTACAGTATCTTTATCTGTTGATATAACAAGTATTCTACATAGATACTGTCTAGATGACTTGATGTATTTGCACTGTCTTCAGACTGGTGCATTTTGGAAATCTTTTCAACACTAGTCAGAGATTTAGAACTCCCTGAGATTTGCAGAGCTTTTACATCCTTTTCCCTCTATTGGATAATTCCACATAATCCCAGTATGTATCTAAGATACAATTTCAATTTCCCATTATTACTAAAAATTGGAACATTTTCAAGAAAGCTTCAGGTACAAGAAGACAGGTACAAGTGCATACATTTCAGAAATCCTGGTCTCGTTGATGACCCCTAGTGACATGAAATCATTGAGCAACTGGCTTCGTTTCAGTCGCAATCCCAAGCCAGTACATTTATACATCTTTCTCTCAGTGCTTTTGTATTACATTTCTGAACCCTTCTTTTGGTCAGAAAAAGGGAAGTGAGAGAGATCACGTTACTTGGTCTTGAAGAAGGATTAGTAATTTGTTCTTCCTGATGAAAAACCTCCCTATTCTGGAACACTCACATAACACCTTGGAATTTTTCCTTAATATTCAGTGCTGATGCTACATAAAAAGCATCTAATCCACATTGTTAAGTGGCTGGCATTTGGAAGGGCATCCAGCTGGAAAAACCTTGCCAAAACTGTCCTCGCTTGTGCTTGTGCCACGTAAAAAGCACTCAGTTCACTCTGCTGAGTGGTTGATGTTATGAAGGGCATTCAGCTGTAAAAAGCCCTGCTAAAACAGATACAGAAGTCTGGTGCAGGCTCTGGCCTGGCCAGCTCCTGTCAAACCGTCCAACTCATGCCAGCATGGAAGGCGGATGTTAAACGATGATGATGATGATGATGATGATTCTCAACAGGAGTCAGTAAAGTAAGGTAATTCTGCTACTGATGTTGCTATGAGTGCCAACTATTAAATTAAACTTTGCCTTATCTGTTAAACTTTGTTTTATCTGTTATTAGGTTACTGAAGAGGAAAAGAAATCAGTTTCAGAAATATTTATCCTCTGGGATGATCTCACACAGAAAGCTAAGAATGTTGAATTTAGCCTGAGAATTGTGAAAAAAAAATTCACTGAGGTATGTTATAGAAGTGAAAAAAATAAAAGTTAATGGTGATTCCTGTAGTTTGGTTGAGCTCAACCTGGAGGAAAATGATAGTCTGCATGAAACTCTTAATTCATTTGCAGCTTATATTTACTGATGGATGACAGTTTTGCATTAGCATATGTTCAAAGAATACTTTGTTCAATGATGAACAGTTATGAGATGTTTATAGTCTTCTACAGATTTTATTAGAGGAGGTAAGGCAATGCCTGTAGTCTTTACTGTGTATTAATGTAGTGAATGATCAATTTGAATGTTCGCAGGTTAGTGGTTGAAGAAAGAAATGTGTTGTGAGGAAGTAGCAGTGAGATACAAGAAGGGTGGAGCAAAGTAAATACTATGGAGTATGAAAGTAAATTACAGTGAAGGTGCTGGAGAGAGTGGAGAGAAAGTACATTAAGGTGTTTAGATAGCAGTATTTTGCAGGTAGTAAGTTTTAAGGAACAGAATCATTGTAAAAGTGATAGAAGGGATAGACTGAGAGAAAGCTTGATAGTCAAATAAATAGAATTTTATTGGATGTGCTTTGATTATATGAAGCAGATATATCAAAAAATGACTAATATAACAAACATTTTTCAATTGCACACCCATATAAATATATCTACAGATAGGTGTCAGTGTTTGCTCCTAAAGATCATATCCCCAGGTGAAGAGTAGGCAATGGCTATAATGAAAAAGATGATAATGTATTTCAATAGAGCACCATTGTCTATGTGGAACCATATTCTAAAAGTAATGTATATTTCTCGATCAAACTTATCTGAGGGACAGTCCTCAGCTTCCCACCAGATGTTTCAAATCTTAATTCAATTAAAGCTTTTCTGTCTCTTCAACTTGAATTGCAATGTTGAACTTCTCTAGGAGCAGCCACAACAGCAACATGTTTATATAGATGGTATAACCCTAAGTCTATCATTTTTACTTTTCACTCACAGATAACACAAACCCAAATTACAGAGTTCAGTGACAGACTAAAAGAATTTTATGAAAGATTCAGAACTGAAGGACCTGGTACTGTTGGTGCAGACTTGGACAAAGGTTTCTGTTTTTCTTTTATATAGTCAATATTTTTTTTCTCTTGCCTTTAACCCTCCAACGCGGAGTATAGGCCACTTATAATTGAATTCCATGTCGCATAATTTTTCGCTTCTGTACTTATACTCTGCCATGAATGTCCCCCTTTCTCTAGTTCCTTTTGTGTTGATCTACGCCACGAGTTCTTAGGCCTACCTTTCTTTCTATATCCATCCGGATTCCACTGTAAAGCACTTTTCGCTACATTTGGTGTGTCTTTTCTAATTGTGCTACCAATACACTTCCACTTTTTCTTAAATATTTCCTCCTTTATCGAAACTTGATTTGTTCTTTGCTATAGCTCCATATTGCTTATGTGTTCGGGACATCTAATTAATTTTATTGATTTTAAAAAAGCATTCGATAGTGTAGATATAGTCAATATATCTGTATATATCTCTTAAATAATTACAATCATACAGCTGGTCACTTTGAATCAAAGTTTGTAATATTGAAATGTAAGCTTTTTAAATGTAAATCAGTTAAGAATATCAACCATTTCCTAAAATTATTCTTGTAAGCTCTTATTTCTGAATGTTTTTCCTAAAAAGAAATTTATGACTTCAACCCACACCAGTGTGGAAAATGGACGATAGATGATGATGATGATGATAAGTTTTACATACAGAATAGTAATGTATAAAAGCTTTCGTACAAATTAACATGTGTGAAATATGACAAGGTGAATTCATCGATAACAGGGCTGATACAATATTAATATGCAAGAACTTGAACTGGTTTATTGAACAGGAAACAAATTATCTGAAATTGATTAATGTTTAGTTGGACATGACATGTTTTATTAGCCAACTTTTGCCAAAAATATTTGTTTAAAAAATGTCAATCAAAGACAATTTATATCTGTTGTATTCTTTAACTGAAATAACCTTAATGCAATACTATTTTCTTTGTCTGAGAAAACTATATTTTCTTAGGTAAGATATGTAACATGCTTCAATCTATTTAGCTGGAAAGTAATTTATGATAGAACAGCTGGTACTATAGTTGTTACTTAGAGTCAAGTGCAGATATGCACTTTCCAAATATTGTTACCATTATCCAACTTAGAATCTGTTTACTTACAATCTGTTTAATTAAAACTTACTTCAACGTGGGATGTGGGTTTTGCCAAGAATATTATAAAATGAATTCTATATTTCATTCAGTTTGGTTGCCCATGCATTTCTGTTATATATGGAGTATGTCAATGCTGTAGACCGAGAATATGAAAAATTATAAATCTAATTATTGAGATATGATATGCTGTATAGTTTGCAGTTGCATGTCTATCTTTCCCACTGTCCTGTGTATAAATCCTATCAAGGAAGTCTGTTGAGTTTTAATTTTTTTAGTGTGTAAATTCTGAATTAAATATACAAATGTCAAATCTTTATAAGAAAGCTAAAAATCAATTTTGTAATGTTTTAATTTAAATTTTTCTCTCTTATATTTATACTTTTATTGTCATTGTTGTTATCTTTCTCCCTCTCTTCTATCCACCCTCTCTTTCTCTCATCATGCTGCTGTGTGTATATATTCAGTTGGACAAAAGAAGGCAATACATATCTATACAGATAATAAGTATATCCCCGGTTACCTGATCCCCCTCTCTCACCATACAACCATCATCTATCTTTAGTCTATAAGAGTTGGACATCAACATAATAAGGTACCCCTTTGTATGTAAATGACTTGTCTACTTAGTTTCATGGAGATGGCATCAACCTGTCACTGTAAGGTTCTCCCTCCCATGATGAGTTCAACCTTATGTACACTTGCTGTTACATCCTGATCAAGGACTTTTGTTCATTGTTGAGATGATACAATATAGAGGGGATACTTTAGTCATGGTAGAGAGTGTCTTTAGTATTGGTGGCAGGATAAAAGACATATGCTAGAATTGTTGGTAACAGGAAAGACATCCATCTTCAATTATTATGCTAAAAATTATGGAACAAATGGAAGAAACATGGATACCCCACAACAAGCTGCATGCAGGCAAGCTATCTAGGAAGGTAATAACTTAACATAACAAGTAATCAAGGTATTTTGACTCTTTAGTCTTGCCACAGACATTATGTTAAGTGCTAATGGCATGATAAAATACATTCAGTCTATGCTGTAAAATAGAAAGGACACCTGGCTATAGAAACCATACAAAAAATGAAACATAAGATGTTGATTCCACAAGCTGCATCACAGGTTACCCATCTAGGAAGGCAGTAACTCTAAATAATTATTCTAGATAAATGGGTTTCTTTAGTCCTGTTTGAAATAATCTCTGCAGTGATGGTGCATTTAGTCTACATTGTGAGACATACACAACAACAAAGTTGGCCAGTTTTCTCTGTTACTGTTTGTGCTAGATGATGTGGACCATGATGAGGGAGTAAATGCTATGAGATCCATTGAACCCATGGCTGTATGGGAAAACAGATGTAAAATGTTGATAATAATAATAATGAACTTATTGTATACATAACTCAGGTGCACAACAACTCATCATAAAAGGTAGCCAAAAGTGCATGAACAGCACATAATATAATGTACAGAAAGTGAACAGTGAATGAGTTGTTTAAAAAAAAAATTGGTGGAGACATCAGATGAATTGTTGGTGAATTTTGGGAAGCATGGAGACTTAATTGACAAAGAAATTACTACTCTTCGTAAAATTTGAGTAAAAATATGTTACTCATGTTTTGATTAATTTTGTATGCATTTAATGTGTCCTTAACACAGAGTTTGAATGCTAAGATTAACCTTTTCCCTAATATTTTTGTCCTTTAAACAGGTGTGGATTTGATGAAAGACTACACAAAAGAAATGAATAAGTTTGAAGCTGAAAGACAAGAATTAGCAAATGCTGAGAAACTATTTGATCTTCCAATTACAATGTACAGTGATTTATTGTCTGTGCAAAAGGAAATGGTCAGTTTAGATGCCTTGTTTAAAATTCATACTAATCAGAAGGTAAGTGATCAATCTATAAAATTTTTTGAAGTATAAAATTATGGCATGCTATGTATTCCAGCTCATGTATTCCCACTATGTATTCCAGCTCATTCTAAAGTGAGTTATTTTTATTTTACTCTTTAACCCTAATCGCTCTTTAATTTTGTACTGTTTGTAAATAGTTAAGAACTGGAATTATGTATATAGATATGTGTGAGGGCATGTGGCCTAGGGGTTAGGTGTATTGCATTTACAATCGAGAGATCATGGTTTCAATTCCCAAACCAGCTCTGCATTGTGTTCTTGAGCAAAACACTTCATTTCACATTGCTCCAGTTCACTCAACTGCAGATGGATAAGCCTGCAATGGACTAGCCTCCTAACCAGGAGAAATGTTGGCTAGCTTGTCTAGCCAGCAGGGTGGCATCATTCAGAAAGCTAAAACTATGCAAAGTGTATTGTGACCAGCGATGTATAACAATATCTGATAGTCTGGTTGATCAAGTGATACAGGTATGCATATACAAACAAGGCAATAAACTGTTGTTAGAAGTCACTCGAGGAAGAATGTAATCAATGCCCAAAATAGAATATATATGTATTCATTAATAGTTTAAGATGTTAATATTCTATAGTTTCACTCCCTGGGTTTCATGGCAGTTTAGGTAATAAAACTATTTTCTCTTGTTGAATTTCAAATGCAATTTGGGGTTAGGTACATAGTCTTGTAATAAAAGCAATATACCCAGGTTTTCACCACTCACTGCATATTCCCCTTCACTCTACTCATGCTTCCTTGGCAATGTCTTCCTACTTATATCATTACCTCTGTACCTCAAGGGTATGCTCTGGCATTTGCCACCATCTATCTCTCTCTTCTTTTACTTGACCATCCCATTCATATTCTGATCCCTGTTCCCTGTGAGTATGTCTGGCACTCTGCCACTATTTCTCTCCTGCTGTCTTGCACTTTTGCTGTCTCTCACTCTCTCCTTCTCCTGCTCTTCCCTCAAGCTGGGTAACCATGTATCTCCTTTACAGCAGCTGTTTCTGTCCTCATTCCTGATCACTCTAACTCTCTCTCTCTCTCAGGCCAGGTAACCATGTATCTCCTCTACAGCAAGGCACCTGTTTCTGTCTCTCTGTCAAATCATAACCTTCCATCATCTGATACAAGATCACTTCCTCCAATGTCCCTCTACTCTCAAAGGATCTTTGTCTTGCAAGTTACTCAGTGACCCTACCAGTGCCGATGCCATGTAAAAAGCATCTAGTCCACACTGTAAAAGTGGTTGGCATTTGGAAGGGAATCCAGCTGTAAAAACCTTGCCAAAACTGACCTCACCTGTGCTTGTGTCACATAAAAAGCACTCAGTCCACTCTGCTAGATGATTAGTGTTAGGAATGGGCTTTGATTTTCCAGGAACAGCTATATGCCACATGTGAAGCATTCACACCTAGTCTTAAGGTTGTAATTCAAAACAGAGGTGGTTATATCGAATAAATGTGGTAGTGTCATAATTGTGTTCTTTTACCATTGCATTACAATGCTTGGACCCAAAATATGACAATATTTTGCTTTGGCAAAATTGAAAAAAGTTGGTTACCTTAATTTTGGAACACCCTGTACACACACGTACACACGTATATATGTATGTATATATATATTTGTACATATATATGTATGTATGTCATCATCATTACCATTATTACCGTCGTCATCATCATCATCATTTATCAATTGTGTTCCATGCTGGCATGAGTTGGATGGTTTGGACTCAAGACTGCAAAACCTGGGTGGGGTGGCTAACATTCCTGTGAGGTGACGCAGGGTTAAAGTATGAAGGAAAGGAGGAAGAGAAAGGCAAGCAGGTTCTTGTAGATGAGCTACATGGTTACTCTCCTTTAGGAGAGAGACTGATGAACACAACAGTAATTAATACATTTGTGTTTAAATCTGCTGGAATATATTAAGAATAAATATGCAAATCATTTTTTTGAATCTTGCTGTTCACACAGTACAAATGTTGATTTATTATTGGTTGGTATATATCAGCAAGGATCAGAGGACAGTCTGCTCACTGAAATTATAAACACATGTAGCAACAAATATTCTGATTGACTTGGTTGGGCATCTACAGATTCTTCACCTAAATATTGTTATAGAATCTGCTCTTTCCTAGTGGTTTGTCATACATGCCTTACTGAACTAATCTGTATTTAAACCTTTTTAACTGATCACATGTGATACACAGGACAGGCAAAGTGTTAAACAAGCATTGACGTATAGGACTAGCATGTGAAAAGGATTTGGACAGGCAAAGCTTGAACAATTTTTACTTTTCCACAAATTAAATTCCTGTTGACTATAATATTACCCATTCCAAAACAGCTGAGTTTAATATTACCTATTCCAAAAATTGACTTCTACATGGTTACAGTCTGGAAACTGAAACTTGTAAAAGAGAAAAGAATAATTTGCATTAGATTGTTAAAGTGTGGCACTTTTGCCATCAGATTTGAAGTGACCTAAAGAGACTAACTTAATCACTGTTATTTATATGACTCTACTCATCGTAAAAATGGAAAACTAACATATCAAAATAAAATATATCTTTTTGATAGGAAGCTAGAGAAGAATGGTCAAATACCTTATGGGCCAATCTGAATATTCAGCTTCTTCAAACAGGGATTGAAAATTTTATTAAAGCATTCCGGAAACTTTCTAAAGAAGCAAAAGCTATGCCAGTTGGCAAATCAATTGAAGAACGAATGAAAGAGTTTCGGGATTCCTTACCATTGTTTGTAGATTTAAAAAATGAAGCTTTGCGAGAGAGGTTTGTTTTATATTCCTTTAATTATTTATATCAGTTCTATAGCTTGGTGCTGTAGTGTTTTTCTTTATACAAAACTTAGTCAGTACTTTTAATGTCATTCTTTTCTTTTTTGTTTTTGTTTTTGAGAATAAAAATACTGCTGTTGATAATGATAATGGCAGCAATAACAACATTGCTAACATTGAGGAAAATACTGATTGTGTTGGAAGTGTGGTTATAGGAATTGGCTAAATAAATAAAGTGGCAAAGATTGTAGATGCTGTTGTAGTAATCAACAAATTAAATTATTACAAATGTTTTCTAAACAATATCATTCTGGTTTTTGTATAGACATTGGAAAAAGCTTATGGAGAATACTGGTCAAGTATTTGAGATGGACCCAGACACATTCACGCTAGAAAGAATATTTGCTATGGAACTGCATCGTTTCCATGATTGTATTCAGCAAATTGTTAGCAGTGCAGTTAAAGAAATGGCTATAGAAAAGGTGAGTACTTAGACATACAATTTGTAATGAAAAAAAAATGAATTCATCAAATTTTTTTGCTGTTTTAGAGATTGTCTGTGCAATGAAAAAAGGAAGCTACTGATATGTCCATCTGCCTGTGCAAGCCTGTAAAAGGCAAACGGTAACCCCAGGGTGCCGGTGTATTAAGGTGGGCAGCACCACCTGTTTTGGGGGAGAGCTTTCCATATGCATGTGCACCTGTATATCATGACTTACTCTGTTCACTTTCTTGATTTTTGTACATAATTATATTTACTGTACATGCACCTTAGATGAGTTGTAGTGCACCTGAGCACTATATACAATAATTTCATTATCATTATTATTATCATTATTATTATTATTATTAATTTATTATTATCTATGCTGATGACCTTGCACTAATTAATTTTTTTGTTTACATTTTTCGTTCATCTTTTTTAGGGTGTGAAAGAAGTTGAGGAAATGTGGTCAAAAATGCAGTTTACTGTGGTGCCCTATATGAAAGGGACTTCGAACAGGGGTTATATTCTTGGCAGTGTAGATGATGTCTTGCAAGCACTTGATGATACTTCCATGAATTTGCAGAGTATGTCAACCTCTCGATTTATTGGGCCATTTCTAATGATTGTCCAGAGATGGGAAAAAAGTTTATCATTAATTGCTGAAGTTCTTGATGTAAGTTGAT
Source organism: Octopus bimaculoides (assembly GCF_001194135.2). NCBI lineage: Eukaryota > Metazoa > Mollusca > Cephalopoda > Octopoda > Octopodidae > Octopus > Octopus bimaculoides. The sequence continues at coordinate 95,755,959 of NC_068981.1, forward strand.
GACTTTAGAACATAATTCTATTATTTTATGATTTAAATTTGTGATATTTTCAGTACAGTGATAGAATCTAGAAATTTGTTGACATCAGTGTGTGTGTGTGTGTGTGTGAAGTCATTATGAAATAGCTTTAAAGAATTTGCATTTGGCAAGCTTGTAAAATGACTCATTTGTCATATTTACTATTTTATTCACTCTGTAGAACAGAGGTGGGGAATGTCTCACAAAGCAGGTAAAATTTCTCTGAAAAATTTTTCTTAAAAAATAAAAATAAACCATATGAATAAAAAAATCCCTTTAAGTTTTAAGATCAGAACAGTAATTCAATACTGCTTGTTTTCAACACCTCATGAAGCACAAATTCTGTTAACCAAAATGCTTGTCTAAATGTAATCATGAGTTAGTCATACCTTTATTACAGCCCAAAAGCATCCATTATAGCCTCCAGATCG
>NC_068981.1:95756441-95787136 GCF_001194135.2 Octopus bimaculoides
AAATACCCCCCTCCCCAAACACCTACTTGTGGGCGTTTATTCTGTCATATTGGGTATAGTTATTGAGTATGAGTAGTTACTGGAAATTGAAGTTTTGTCTCAGCTGTATCATTAAGAAAATAAAAACAATTTTGAATACTGGTAATATTTAAAGTTTTGGAAATATGTTAAATCAGTATTATAAATTGTATAAAAGAGACCCCTTTGGCAAGAGAAAAAGACTTTCAGACCTACTAAAAATTGCAGCATCATGAGTCCCTTTAAAATCTCTGAGCTCTCCAAAGCAAATCAAAATCAACCTTCTTAGTAAAGGAAGCTTTGTTAAATTTAAAACATTAAACTCTGTGATGTTTTTGGAGTTTTGGTATTTAAAGCATTATAACTATTTGGGTGATTAATGCCATGATAACATTTTAATTAATGTTATTTAGTGTGATTATGTGCATACAACTGAATTTGTAAAATTAAAGGTTCAATATTTTTCTCAGTTTCAAAGTGCATCCTATAGGTTCTTATGCAGCTTCCAGTCACTCCTGAATTGAAAATGAGGTGATCTTATGGTACGAGTCCTAAATATCGGCCTTTTCCGTAACACCCGCACGATCTTCACTATGGTGTTAGGATTAGGGTTTTAGTGTCAGGGTTAGGGTTAGGGTTACGGTTAGGGACGGAATTCTCTAATGCAAACCCCAAACCCAAACCCTAACCGTAAACCTAACCCTAACCCTAACTCTAAACCCTTCAAAATAAATCACGCTCTCTGTATGTCTTTCGCTGTTATGATGTTGTTTCCCTGTTTCTCTCCAACACTTTTTACAGAAAAGGCCGATCTTTGGTAAAGATTGCCAAAGACACTTTTTACGGAAAAGGCCGATATTTAGGACTTGTACTGAAAGATTGCCGAAAATGATTCTCTACTGTAGAGCAATGCATTAAGTGTAATACAGACCCAAATGTAATGTGAAGTCATAGTTTTGCTTCAGAAACAGGTTCATACTTTATGAACCAGCACATCTCCCCTACGATCATCCAGGGTAATGCCTTTTCCATTTTGTCTACTGAGGCCATGAGAAATGTTTCCATATTGTGAGTGGACTTGGATTCGGAATGGAAGTTGCAGTGTGGCTGGTAGGAAAAGCATTTCTGCTTGGATTTCATTTCATTTTGTTGTTTATGAATAATATATTTCTCTCTGAGGAAATTCAATTTGGTCAATTGTTGTATCATATTTAAGCTTTGGATGTTGGTCCAACGTAAATGGATGTATCTTGAAGGTATTTTTATTGGTGGTGACATTCGTGCTCAGTTACCTGAAGAAGCCAAGAAATTTGACCAAATTCATAAGATGTTTAAAAAGGTAAGACATCATTAAATGATACTAATACAAGTTGTTTGACAGAAATTTTATGAAAGAAATTATTATTATTATTATTATTTCTTTTTATCTCAGATTTTGTTGGAGCTCCTGGAGTCTTGCATGCATAGCAGGCTTGCTGCCTGCAGCCTATGGTACCATGCGTGCTGTTTTTTTCAGCTATCTAATACTTTCCTGATTATTCTGGCCATGCCAAAGAGACAAACCTTTTGTAACAGTTCTACTGGGCACTCTGTTCCAATGTCCTTTATATTCCTCTTGATGTCTTCTGATACTGTCCCTAAGGATCCAACAATGATTGGCACTATCTTCACCTTCTTCATTTTCCATAGTCGGGTTATTTTATACTTAAGAGGGTTGTATTTATCTATTTTTTTTACCTTCCTTCTTGACTATTCGTAGGTCAAAGGGGTACACAACATAATTATAGATGTGAAGTTAAGATGTTAGATGCAGACATGACTATCTGCACACACTTGCCTATAGGTACAGGCATATCTGTGTGATTGAAAAGTTTGGTTTTGGGTTCTACTGACTGGCACCTTGAGTGTCTTCTACTCTAGATTTGGATATGTAGAATTCAGTAGATAAAAATTGTATGGAAGCCCACCATATGTGCATGTATGTGTATATATATGTATGTATATGTATGTAAGTATGTATGTATGTATGTATGTATGTATGTATGTATGTATGTATGTGTGTTTTTGTGTGTTTTTGTAACTACTTATCCAACTATGTTGACATGGAAAATGATGGGGTAAAAGTATATGACTATGTATTAAGATCTTTTTAATTCCAGTGAATATTTAACAACTGTAAGTCATTAGGAATAATCAGTTATCAATATTAGTCATTGAGAGTGATTAACACCTAAGATCTGTTAACAGTGATAGTGTAGTTACACATGTCAATAGGATTATAAACCTTCCATCTAGACAAAGAAAAGTAGAGTATAAGTATACTTAAAATTTCAGACTGAACACATGGTTTGTAACAACAAAATTACTCAAATTAATCATTCTCTTATAAACTTTTCAAATGCAAACTTTACAATTTGATGTGAGAGCTACTTGAATTTTAATGCATTATAAATACAAATGAAATCCTGTTACTCTGTTTATAGATTATGACTGAGACATACAAGAATCCTAACATCAAAGACTCATGTCATACACCCAACCGTGCACAAGATTTGGAGATGCTAAGCTTGGGACTTGAGAAATGTCAGAAATCTCTGAATGATTATTTAGACTCAAAGAGAAACTCTTTTCCACGGTTCTTTTTTATATCTGATGATGAACTGCTAAGTATACTTGGTAGCAGTGAACCAACATGTGTCCAGGAACATATTATTAAGGTGAGATCAACCGAAGAAGTATATATTTTGGATTATTTTTATTAACTGAGAATGGGTTAGTGAGATTAAAGATAAATTTATTAATCTTTGGTGTCATCTCTTGAATATGAATAAGTTTTATCTATATGCATTTCATAACATTTTCTGTCTGATGTACAAAATTATTAGTAAAGATTTGTAATCAAGAATTGTTAAGTTTCTTACAATCATTTTGCCAATAAAATTTGGTTGATCTGTTGCATGTCATATTATTTTTGAAAGGAAGTTTTATCTTCAATGACATATAGAAACTTACTTTTTGCCAATGATAGTAACTCTATTCAAAAGCATTTACAGAAGTTGATGGTCAGAAATTTGAAAGCTTCCTTTTTTCATCTCTGTTTTTCATTTATGAAATAAATCTAGTAAGGTACTTTCTTATCATTATTTGTATTGTCTTTTCTGTATACATTATTTTGCAGAATTGGTAGCACACCAAGCAAAATGCTTAGCAGCGTTTCATCCATCCTTATGTTCTGTGTTCAAATTTCACTGAGGTCAACTTTGTCTTTCATCCTTTTGGGGTCAATAAAATAAGCACCAGTTGAACACTGAGGTCGATGTAATTGACTTACCCTCTCTCCAAAATTTCAGGCCTTCTGCACATAGCAGAAAGGATTAAACTATTAGTTACGAGACTTATGGTTTCTGTTTCATGAGATCTTCTTCTACCATAGGAATCTTACTGTGTCCTAGACTAAGATACTTAACTTGATCTGTTCATGGTTTAATGCCTAACCCTTTGCTTGTCCAAAGCATTTTCATAAGTTTGTCCTAAATGCTCATTCATGTTTTCAAACTTTTAGTTACCCCTTGTTTCATATGTTGTCCTTGTTTCATATGTTTTCCCACATTACTCTAGTGATTGAGAAAAAATTGGGAATGTGTATATGACATATGATACCTGGATACCAGGAAAATATGTCTTGTGTACCACATAATACACAGGACGGGTAAAGGATTAATTTAAAACTGCAAGATGTTAAATTCCTGGATCCTGGTGTGTGAGTTTAAATCCCATTTTGAATGAATTGTGTCCTTGGGTAACACACTTTACCTTTTTGGTTTTGATAAAGTGATTAATACTTGTAATTTTTAATTTTGCTTTGAAGATGTTTGACAACATTGCTTCCCTTCGATTTGAAATTGGATCCAATGGTGAGACATTAGCTACAGCAATGATATCAAGTGAGAAGGAGATGATGAATTTCCATCACCATATTATGGCTGAGGGACGAGTTGAAGATTGGATGACCAATGTACTTAATGAAATGAGAACAACAAATCGTCTGATTACCAAAGAAGCAATATATTATTACTGTGCTAATAATAAAACACGGTAGGTTTCGGACACTTTGATTCATGTATTTTTGTTTTAGAAGATTCAGTTTTAGTTTCAGCAAATTTAGTATCAGTTTCTTGTTAATTCAGTATTCTTCTATTGAGCTGATCTCTTTGTTTTCTTACCTGTTTTGCTGCTGGGTATCATTAGTTGTTATAACATATATGTACAGGCATGGCTGTGTGGTTGAGATGCTTGCTTCCCAATCATATGGTTTTTTGATTCAGTCCCACTGAGAGGTACCTTGGGCAAGTGTCTTCTACTCTAGCCCTGGGCAGATCAAAGCCTTGTGAGTGGATTTGGTAGATGGAAAATGAAAGAAGTCATATATATGTATATATATATATATATATATATATATATATATATATATATATATATGTATATGTATACACACACACACACACACACACATTCACACACACACACACACATATACATACATACATACATAATACATATAAACATGTGTATGTGTGTTCGTGGTGTGTGTACCATGGTGGTTGTAAATGAACATCATCATCATACAAATAAGGTTGTTTGTTTCCAGTCTTCTGTGAAAAACATTTTTAGCTACAGAAAAATATTACTTTGCTTGGAAACAGGTGAGAGCTGACAACAGGAAGGGTATCTGGCTATGGAAAATCTACCTCAACTAATTCCGTCTGACCCATGCAAGCATGGAAAAGTGGACATTAAATGATAATTATGAAATAAAGGCGACTGTATTATAATAAAGTGGTTAATTGTAAAGAACTGAACAATAATAGGTCCAGTCAACAATAAGTAACAGAGTTATTGAGTGGAAAACTAAAATATTTGAATTAAAGAGCTGTCAGCTGTAAAACAAATTATGGAGTGGCCAATTGTAGAGAAGTTAATCAATTGAATTTTAGAATAATTAGTATTAGATGGTGGAGTTCAAGAATGGTCTATTCTATTTTCAGAGTCCAGTGCATGTTTAACTGTTTGGGAATGGTGTGTCTTGCTTGTAACCAAGTTTGGTGGACATGGCAAGTGGAAGATGTTTACAATAAAATCAAGAAAGGTACAAAGACGGCTATGAAGGACTATGCTAAGAAACTGCATAGTCAAATTGATGACATCGTTGTGCAGGTATTATTTTCTTTTATATTCCTTCTTTGGTTTCCACTGTATGCTACCCTTTTGTATCTTACTGTAAGGATGGGTGATGGGTTATACAGGATGATATAAATCCTTAACCATTTTTAAAATTCTTAGTTATAGTCATTTCACTTTTTTTTATTAACTAATTCCCTTCAGAAATTTATGAATTTCTGAATTATAACCTCCTTTCTTATTTAGAAATCTGAGGTTTTGTGTTTGTGTACAAAGTAATTAGTTCTAGGATCCAGAGTTATTGACTTCTACTGTTGCCTCTTAATATTATATTTGTTTCTAAGGCAGTGAGCTGGCAGAATCGATAGCTCTTCAGGCAAATGCTTAGTGGCATTTCATCCATCTTTATGTTCTGAATTCAAATTCCGCAGAGGTTTACTTTGCCTTTCATCCTTTCAGTATCAATAAAATAAGTACCAGTTAAGCGCTGGGGTTGATGTAATCAACTTACTCCCTCCCTCAAAAGTGCTGGCCCTGTGCCAAAATTTAAAGCCAATATTATATTTGTTTCTGTGAAATTGCTTCCCATATGTTTTAAAATGAGATTGTAGATTGAATAGATGAAAAGCAAACTTCCATTTTATAATACTCACTTATACAACTATTAGCTGTATCTATCTCGTTTTTTATAACCCACAGTATTCGAGCCTAATATTCAGTAATCCTAATATTCATCTCTTATTCAGTGTCGTTTATTTCTTACAGTGATAAACAGTGTCTCAGCCCTTAGTATGTACTTACATTGTGGGGAATGAACAGATGAGTTATAAGTTTTTTTCAGTGACATAACACATAACACGGCAGACAAGATCTAAATTATTGGCTGTTTGGTTGGCCAGCTGATATCCTAGTGATTTGTTCATTTGTGACTCTCACATTTACATACAAACTAACTAGACAATAATGTTTCTAAGTTGCTCTATGGTTTGGAGGTGAAATATCTGGGAACTTAGAGTGCTGGGTTTTCTGATTTTCACAGCCAATGCACAAGGGCAATAAACACTGAAGATGTACAGAAAACAGATTCCATCACATGCCAAGGGGAAAACTAGAAGTAGTTGATAGCTTCTGTTACTTAGGTGACCAAGTCAGAAGTGGGGGTGGATGCTCTGAGAGTGTATACTAGAATAAGAATAGCCTAGGCAAATTGTAGTTGTGGCTGATGCCAGTGTCACCTGACCGGCACCCATGCCAGGCCACACAAAAGCACCATTTGAGCATGATCGATGCCAGTGTTGCCTGACTGGCTCCCGTGCCAGTGGCATGTAAAAAGCACCATTCAAGTGTGGTCAATGCCAGTGCCACTTGACTGGCCCCCATGCTGATGGCACATAAAAAGCACCCACTACACTTGGAGTGGTTGGCATTAGGAAGGGCATCCATCTGTTGAAACCTTGCCAGATCAGATTAGAGCCTGTTACAGCCTCCTGGCTTGCCAGTCCTCAGTCAAACCGTCCAACCCATGCCAGTATAGAAAGCAGATGTTAAACGATGATGATGATGATGATTTTAATATATCTTTAAACAACACATTACTTTGGTTGTCATAATCAATCCAGTGAGTAACATTAAATTACCCACTCTCCTGTTTGGAACTCATAATTGGGATATTGTAAGATCTTGAGGCTGTATGATAGATTCATTCAAGCTAATGAATGTGATTGTGATGAAAATAATTTTGATGATGATGATAATGAGGCAGAGAATAAAGAAGTGACTTGAGTGATAATTTTTCTATGTTTGCGCTAACCACTATTTGGTTATCGTGGAGAATATACTTGTAGCCTTAATCCATTGCTTGCCATTACCTGTCTCTTGAGTGCTTATAGTGAAGTGCACTCTCTTTCAAGCATTTCAGCCATGCTGTTGGTCTGCATGCATTGGGGCTCTGCATTCACACATACACATAAGCATACACACATACACATAAGCATACACACATACACATACCATAGACATGCATGTAATCTATACACACAGGCTGTACCAAAATGGCACACACAATGCAAGTCTCAAATTCGAATGAAATGCACGTATAGCCACACACTCATACCCATACATATATAGAAAAATTATACACACATACACATGCATGCATGCATTCACACACACACACACACACACACACACACATACACACACACATGCACAACCCAACTAAGTATAAAAGATCAGTGAATGATGTCTGCTTCTGACAAACTTATCAGTCATCCTTCTATATACTTTCAGATTCGCTCACCACTCAACAGAAATGACCGTGCAAAATTCAATACAATCCTCATCATTGATGTTCATGCCAGAGACATCATTGACAGCTTTGTTCGCGACAGGTTTGTATATACAAGACTACACATACAAGTCTTTGTTTTAAATTATTTACATATTGTTGAAATTTATAGAAATCGTTTTATCATGTCTCTGGAATACTGAAAATTGTAATGATGTCAATACTACTGAGGCCAGCTTTGCCTTACAACCTTTCAGGGCTGAAAAAAAAAAAACAAAGACAAGTCAGGTGAGATGCATTGGCAAAACTACAAGAATGCTGGATGTGATGCCTTGTGGTATTATTTATTCTGGTTCTTTACATTCTGAGTTCAAATCTTGCTGTGGCCTATTTGAATAATAGACTTAATCTGTTGACTGGTTTAATACCACTACTTGGTACCTCTGTTGTAAGCATTCAGTCTACATCTCCAGTTTAAGGATATCTTTATCTCTGCCTTCCCTTAGTTTTAGAGGTTCTGTTGAAGAGTTAAGGATACTGCCTCCCCCCCCCCATAATTAAAAAGATAAAAAAATATCCAAATGTACTTATTTCCTTAATTTGTTGTCTCTCAGGAGGGTCACAACGCCATTAATGAATACATACCCTGGTTCAATTTTACTTCTTTATTATTTGTCAATTGGTTAGCTATTTAACCAACTAACTAATCAATTGTTTGATTAATCACTCAGTTAATCAATCAATCAGTTGTGTTTGTCAAAGTCCTTTCATCATTTGTGATCTCTTTAACCCTTTAGTGTTTAAACCGGCCATATCTGGTCCAGATATTTCTTCTGTTTTATGTTCAAACTGGCCTGATCTAACCTCTCACACCTACCCTACAATGCCATTCTAAAAATAGACAATAACAGCATCAAAATCTCAAAGTTATGAGACAATATATTATTAATTCAAAACAATATGAATAAATAAGCTTTACATTTGACCGAGTAATTTGAACATTAAAGGATTAAAGACATCTTAGACAGACCTGGAACTGACCTGAAATAGAGAGGACATGTCACTGAAGAGGTCATGGGTGGCAACAAAAGAACTTTGACAAATACAACTGATTGATTGATTAACCAAATGATTAATTAAACAACCAACTAGTTATTTGATTAAGTAGCTAACCAATTGGTGAAATAAAGAAGTAAAATTATGCGTATGCTTATTAATTATTGGCATCTCAAGATACAACAAAATCTCAAGATACAACAAAATCTCAAGATACAACAAAATTTGTTTTGACACAGAGTTCACATCAAGAACCTTGCAAACCAAATACAGTTATTTTCTTATGTTTCTGCTTTTATGAATCTCTTTTAGTCTCTACTTCTTTATCACTTTTCTCTCTATCTCTCTCTGTCCTTGATCCTCTCCTTCCTTTTTTCTCTACCTCACACTTTATTTCATATTTTTGTTGTTGTTTTATCTCCGAGTCTATGATCCTTACAACACCTAAAACCATTGCAGGCCTTCTAACACTTGAAAGATCAATACTGTTAGTATGCAAGCTTGAATCTATGTTGTTGAATGCAGAACAGATGTGAGTTGGGGTGGAAATGATAGAGGGTTGTCATTCTGGAGAGGAAAGATTGGGAAACGGTTATAATGCAGGGCTTAGTAGGGGAACACAGTAAATGTAATGCAAGGAAGTAAAACAGAGACAATGTGACTGGAATGAATTGTAGGTAACTTGTTCAGAGGAACAAAGGCTATTGTCATAGTAATTGTGTATCAACCTGTAGTGAATTTTGGCACAGCGTAGCAGGTTTATTTTTCATCATGCATATCTGATCAAAAGTGTAACTTTGTTCTGTTTCTTTATATGCTATTTTTAATGTTGTTTAATGTTGTTATATCTTTTTGTGGGGAGCATGTGTACAATTTTCCCCAGTCTTTAATTACAGTGCTTTTTAAAGGATCAAATAATTTAAATTTCCAGTTTATAAGTTCCATAAATATAGATCTGCTTACACATATATTTCTAGACTTCTAGACATGTTCATATAATCAATATTGGTTTCAGATTTTTGATACAAGGCCAGCAAGTTCAGGGGATGAGGTAAGTCAGTTGCATCGACCTCAATCCTCAACTTGTATTTATTTTATCAACCCCAAAAGGATGAAAGGCAAAGTTAATCTCAGCAGAATTTGAACTCAGAATGTAAAGATTGATGAAATGCCACTAAGCATTTTGCCCAGCATGCTAACAATTCTGCCAACTCACTACCTTATTTCATATTATTAATATTGATTTCAAATTTTGGCACAGGGCCAACGATTATGGGAGGGGAGCGTAAGTTGATTACATCGACCTCAACCGGTACTTCTTTTATCGATCCCAAAAGGATGAAAGGCAAAGTAGACCTCAGTGGAATTTGAACTCAGAAAGTGAAGATGGATGAAATGTTGCTAAGCATTTTGCCCAGTATACTTTCATGTTACCGGGGTTTTCTGAAAATCTGCCCATCCATTAGATCGCCCATGGACGTTTATTTGGATGGGCAGCTATTTGTGGTTAAAAATTGAAACAGAGTTATTGTTCTTGTTTGCATTCTGTTTCGATGTTCATTTGCTCTACGTCTGTAGATAAATTCAAAGGATTCTTATTCCCAATAATGGAGTCGAAAGAAAATATATCAAAACATATTCAACGATCATATACCATTAGTGAAAAATTGAGTGCTATTAAATGAGTGAAAGAACATTCTGGCAATTTATCTGCTGCGTCAAGAGACTTAGGTATTGATAGAAAACGATTGAGCAAATGGTGCTAAAAAAAAACTGAGTAAATCAATATGTCAGACAAGAGGAGGTGCAGATCAATTGGTGGAGGTAGAGGACGAGCACACAGAGATCTAGAGATTGAACTCTTACAGTAGATTGTTGTTCAGCGTGCAAACAATATAATTGTAAATTATCGCTGTTTACGGAAATATACTTTTGAATTGGTAAAAAGGTTTGGAATTGAAATGAACAGCTTTAGATGCTCTGATAAATGGATTTTCAATTTCATGAAATGGAATAAAATGACTGTGAGAAAGATTACACATGTTGGTCAAGCAGACAATAAAACACTTGGAGAAAAGGCACAAATCGCCAGTGACTATCTAGATAGCATTCCAGTATTAACAGCAGATAAGGATGCTGATCAGATTTATAATATGAATGAAACACCTGTATATGTTGACATGTTGAGTTCAACAACCATAGACTTTGTTGGCAATAAAAATGTAGATGCTAGCCACTGTGGTGCTACCAAAGCACGTTTTATTGTTGTGTTGTGTGTTAATGCCACAGGAAAGGTGTTTAAAACAATGATTATCCTTAAAGGATTGAAAAACGTACCTAAAATCAAGGTCCCAAAGAATATTTACTTAAGTCTCCAACAGGGGATAAATCACATATGAACTCATGCAGCTGTGGGCTGACAAAGCATTTGGGCAGAGAACAGCACAACTATTCCATGCTCAAAATTCAGTGCTATTCATGGATGAATGCTCAGTGCACAAAAAAACAGAGCTCTTAGAAGTGTTCAAATGCAAGAATACAATTCTTAAACTTATACCTCCTAAAACAACATCTTACTTGCAGCCGTTAGATGTATCAATTATTGGTCCAGTCAAGAAAGCCCTTCATGCTGAATGGGAGAATTGGTTTCCAAATGGCAAAAAAGAGTGTACAAATAAAGGATATCACAAAAAACCTTATTAAGTGATAGTGAACTTTGTGATCCAAGCTGTTGCCACTTTAAATAAAGAAACTATAAAGCGTGCTTTTGAATGTTGTGGAATTGGACAGACTGTAGAACACAGCCTCTTAAAACTCATGCTTACAGGATGTTTTGTCTGGCCTTGAGGTAAAAGCACCAGATGCGCCTAAGGACAAAATTGAAGAAGATGAGATACAAGTAAGTGAAGTTAGCTCTAATGTGAATTATGGCTAAGCAACAAATGAAGAAATTTGTGACATTTAACTTGAAACTTTTCAGTTATTATCCTACCATAAATGCCCAAGGACATTATTTGTTTATATGGGGCTTCTATTCATGTTTTCAATAGTTTAATTTTCAATATTTCCTAATAGATCCATTACTAACTTCAGAATATTTTTTGATATGCTACTTCTTTTAAGGCTGTTTCAGTTTCTTTATGTCTATATGTCTGATAACTGAAGCGATAGAAGTTCAATGGAATTATATAAAATAAATATGGTTTTTGAGAATATCTTTGTTTTTCCTAGGTGAAATATTTTACTTCCATATTACCACCCATGTGCACTTATTATAGGTGGGTGGTTATTTAAACCAAAAAATAGTTTTGTAAAATAGAATTTTCTGTTTAACAGCCCTGGGCAGATTTTCGGAAAACCCTGGTACTAATATTAATAATTTGTTCTGTGTAGTGGGTAATTTAAACTTGTAACAAAAGGATATTTTAACATGATTTTTTTTTCTGTTTTTATTAGTATTATTGATGCTCGAGAATTTGAATGGGAGAGTCAGCTAAGATTCTATTGGGTACGGGAACCTGATGAGCTCGTTGTCCGACAATGCACTGGTGATTTTGGTTATGGTTATGAATATATGGGCCTTAATGGACGTTTGGTTATCACTCCATTAACTGACAGGATCTATCTTACTCTAACACAGGTGCGTTTTTCTATTTCTTATACTTTTCCTCCTCCTCCTCCTTCTGCTACTTCTCTTTCTGCTGCTCCCCCTCTTCTTTTCTCACCCCATTTCATTTGCCTCTCTTGTTTTTTTCTGTTTGTTCCTCTTTCTCTCTCTGCAAATTAAAGTTTTATACGAATACAAGTTTGTTGCAAATCAGGGAAACAGGTACCAATATCAACACATTTTTGGTCCTAAGAAAGACAAGTATATATTCTCTCCCCACCATTTCCAATAAATAAGCCACACTCAAACCATAAAGTAAAAGAGTTATTAAGAAAAAAACTGGATTTTAATATTTTCACGATTGTAGTTCATTCCCAGTTGAACCAATGCATAACATTGATTATGCTTCTCTTCATCTGTAATGTTTTTCTTCTAAACTCCAAATGAAACAATTCAAAGAATTCTTCATTGCAAGGGCTGCCACTGTGTAGAATTCTAGACTGGCTTCACAAAACATTCAATCCAAAAAATGAATAGCAAACCTGAAAGTTCCAGACTTAATCTTTTTGTTTTTTGCTGTTGATTTATAAAATGGGATTGAATAGAAGCTACTGGACCATTATCTGGTGAAGTAGAATATGCTCAAGTCGCTCATATCATTGATTACGTGTGAGTCATTCTAAATGACTGGTATAGCAGTATCATTATCATCTACTACAAGAAGAAAGGAGATACTCTAGAAAAGACAGCTATAAAGATATTGAATGATTGGATTTACTAAGGAAAGTAACTGGATGGTTTATAGCACAACTTATTAAAAAGAAAATTGTCATAGTTCCTGGTGTATAAGAAACACTATTGCTTAAGATGCAGCCCCAAGTTACAACTATATATTGTGGAAAAAAGAAATATAGTATGTTTCATTGTATACTTATTGAAAGATCTTTTAAAGTGGTTTTGTAGGGGAAAATGTACAATTTTGTGCATTAAATACAATCATTAGATAGTATACTGAAATAAAGTATGAAACCATAAATTTATCACAAATAAACTACATTATATGAGTACCATATTTTAACTTCATTTTCTTTCAGATCAACTGTATAGTTGTCTATATTTTGGTCAAGAGAATTGCCATACAGGATGCAAAACTTGTATTTTTTGCTCTGATGTTTTGTTACCATGATCAGCCACCAGGATGGCACCCCACTGCTTTGGTTTTGTTATCATCCACTTGTTGTAAATAGCTGATAGGTGGATGAAAATCTAATATTCTTTTCATTGTTCTAGGAGAATTTTTATTTAGACAATTAAAAGAATGTTTCTCAAAGGTAATTCAGTCATTAAATAATGTAAAACATATCAGGTGTTGGTTATGAATGCAAAGGTAGGAGGTATAATGAGATGATGTGACCTCCTTAACATAATTGATGGTGTACTGCAAGCAATTTTTCATCAATTTGTGCTAACAGCCTGTAATATTTTGGTTTGTTTTCAATATTTTATTATTACATAACAATTACTGTGTCTAGTGAACTTAAGTGAAGATATGTGACTTAGTGGTTAGGGTATTCAGCTCATGATCATAAGGTCGTGAGTTCAATTCCCAGCAATGCGTTGTGTCCATGAGCAAGACACTTTATTTCACATTGCTCCAGTCCACTCAGCTGACAAAAATGAGTAGTACATGTATTTCAAAGGGCCAGCCTTGTCACACTGTGTCATGCTGAATCTTTCTGAGAACTATGTTATGGGTACACGTGTCTGTGGAGTGCTCAGCCAATGGTACGTTAATTTCACGAGCAAGCTGTTCTGTTGATCATAACCAACGGAGTGCTCCTCCTTGTGAACTTATGATTATCTGGCTTCCAGCCTATGACACTCAGTCTTTCATCTGTAATATGACATTAGAAGTAGGGGAGTTTTTTTAAGATACATTTTAAAATTGAAAAAGTGAATCTTATATGCTAGCAAATATGGTACCTTACATGAGATACAGTTCAGTTTAATGCCAGGATGGGTATCACTGGTGCTTTTTTACCTAATGAGACAATTTCAGGAATTCTTAGTGAAGAGTAAATTAATATACCTAGCATTCATTGACTTGTAGTAAATGAATGCTTGGTTTAGGACTTGTAATCAATGTATGCTCTGTAGTCTTGTGGTACTTAAAAACAAACTAGGCATAATTGAATGGTAAGTTGAAAATGACAGTAAATTGAAAGTTAGTAATAAATCCAATGAGTAATTTAGTATGCAGATAGGAGTCCATCAGGGTCAGCTCTTAATTCCCTTTTGTTTATTACAAATCTACATGTTACAATAGAAGAGTTTTTTTCTGGCAGTCCATGGGAAAATCTCTAAGCCAATGAGTTTGTTCCCACAATGGAATCTGATGAAGAATAAGTAATGAAATTCCAAATGTAGAAGCAAAGTCTAGAATTGAGAAGTCTTAAAGTAAATCTAGGAATATTTTAGCTAGCAAGAAAGACAGGTCTCTACAGCTATCTGGAAACTGACAATGCTTGCTGTGCAGAAAATGAGTAGGAAGGAATATCATATGATGTGGCCAAAGTAAATTATGGGTGCACATGAAAAGCAGTGAGATCACAAGTATATGAGTAGGAGCATATACATTTGCATAGGAGTAACTAGTAATATAGGTAACCATGAAATTGATAGCTTCTCTTACCAAGGTGACTAAACAGTTGAGGGAGGTACTCTGAAAGCATAGTAGCCAAATTAAGAAAGAGCTGACAAAGCTTAAAGAGAAATTTATGTGTACTGGTAATGAAAGGGTTCTCTCAACAAACAAAGGATAGAGTGTATACTGCTTGTATATGAGCTTGTATATGAAGTAAAACATGAGCATTGAGTGTCTGAAGGCTTGAAAAAAATGAAGTAGGCATGCTTCACTGAATATGATATGTTTGCATGTATGAGTGATGGAGCACAAACCACTGACAAAAAATAAGTATAAGAGGAATCAATGTAATGTGTTAGAGAGAGACTGATATGGACATAGGTTGCATATGAAGACCAACAATTGTGTAATGAAGACAAAGACTGATAAAGACATGGGAAGAAATGGTGAAGGCTGATCTCAGGAGGCTGATTCTCACAAAGGAGCTGACAAAGAACCACAACATGTGGCAAGATGCTGTGTTGAAGAAGACAAGTGCAATCCATGCAAGTATGGAAAAATAAACATTATGATGATGATGATGATGATTAGAAATATGTACAATTGAAAAAATTTCATATTCGAGAACATTTCTTTAAGCTAATTTTATATTTCAGGCTTTATCAATGCAATTGGGAGGAGCTCCTGCTGGCCCTGCAGGAACTGGTAAAACAGAAACAACCAAAGACCTTGCCAAAGCACTGGGTCTTCTCTGTGTGGTAACCAACTGTGGTGAAGGGATGGACTTTAAGGTTAATTTCTTATAACTTATTTAATCATTTTCTTTTTTATCTCCAGTTTGTTGGCAAGATTTGAATGTGGATCTTTAAAGACTGAACTATGTAAATGACTATATTGTGTGTATGAGTGTGTACATGCGTGTATGTGTGTGTGTGCGTGTGTGTGTTTTTCTCAACTTTACCAAACTACTGGAATAACACTGGGTTAGGTGTGGTACCTGCACCTACCTCTGAATGATTACTCACAAAAGAGGAATCCTCATGATCCATTTGACTAAGAATTTACCTTTAACTGTCAATGAACTTGTCTCTCAGTGAGATGCAAATTCATTGTTAGAGATAAATTTGCCTTTTATCTCTGTGGAGATAATGCTCTGTGTAGATATTATGTGGAGCCATGCTCACAGCCCTTGTAGTTCCTCCTATGATTAAGAAAAGTGTTAGCCTGATAAGCTTGATATGTTTGCTTCTTAGTTTAAATTTCTGCAGGTTGTTTAAAGGTTGAAATGTTGTCAGAAAGAGTTTCAGTTTTTGGGGTAAGGTTTAAGCAAAGTGAATCTGTGTGCGAGATACAGTACAGGTAATGAAAGGAGACAAAATTAGAGGGTTGTGAGAAAATTTGTATATAGGAGTTGGGTACACTCTGGGGAGTCATCTCTAGTTAAGCATTGGCCTACATTGAAAAATTAACCACTTTATGTAAGAAAATCTTTTTCTCTGTATTCTTATTTTCTTTTCAGGCTGTTGGCAAAATCTTGTCCGGACTTGCCCAATCTGGAGCTTGGGGTTGCTTTGATGAATTTAACCGAATTGAAGCATCTGTGCTCTCTGTTATTTCAACCCAAATGAAAACCATTCAGAATGCCCTGATCCTAAAGCTGAAGAAATTCCATGTAAAAATATCATCTTTGTCAATATTCTCATTTATTGCTTTGTACAGAGACCAGTGAAACTCTTTTTCTCTACATTGTTAAAGGGAGACTGACACCATACATGTCTTACATTGGCACCAGGACTCAGGCTTTTATGGGAGGAGAAATGAGATTAAGTGACATTTATACCTTTCTTAAAGGCAATAGTGGCACAAAGGGAAATAGTTATCATCAGGAATTGAAACTAGGCCTTGCATCAATCAACAAGAGAGCCTTATATGTTTACTCTGCTTCTTAGTAATAGTTGCCTAATCTCCCCTAAATTACACCTATCACCATCTTGAAAAAGAAAGAACACCTTAGATAATGAAGTCCTAAATGTTTGAAGAAACAAAGATAGTATGTTTTTTTTACTGAATGCCTTTAAACATATGTTTGTTGAATCAGGACTGACCTAGGGCTAATCAACAAACAGGCCATGCACTTCACTGGATTAGAGCTTAGCTCTAATCCAGTGAATAATGTGTAGCATAATAAAAATTGTGGCAGTTGTAAATGTGATTATCATTGTTAGCATTGGTGTTGGCATTGGCAGTATGTTGTCATAAATGGTGGTGGATTGACAGAATCTATAAGAACATGCCTTGCAGTATTTATTCTGGCACTTTACATTCTTGGTTCAAATCTTGCTGAAGTCAGCTAAGACTTTCATGCCTCTGGGGCTGATAAAGCACCAGGCAAGTACAGGGGTTGATTTAATTGATTAGCTCCCTCCGCTTATGATTGGTAGCTTTGTGCCTGAATAAGAAACCATTATTATTATTAGCATTAAACAATGAGTTGGCATGAGAGGCAGAAAGCTTAGCAACATTTTGTTTGTTTTTACATTCTGAGTTTAAATTCTGCTGAGGTCAACTTTGCCTTTCATCTTTTTGAGGTTGATGAAATAAGTACCAGTTAAACACTGGGGCTAATGTAATCAACCAGCCCTCTTCCCCACACTTGATAAATGATAGTGAGAGGTCAATTGTTTGTTGCAACCTAAATTTTTACCAAAATACATCATACTTTCTTTAGCTCTCAGTTTTTGCTGAAAGCCTTAAACTGTTTCTTATTTCTTTATTGCCCACAAGGGGCTAAACATAGAGGGGACAAACAAGGACAGACAAAGGGATTAAGTCGATTACATCGACCCCAGTGCGGAACTGGTACTTAATTTATCGACCCCGAAAGGATGAAAGGCAAAGTTGACCTCGGCGAAATTTGAACTCAGAATGTAATGGCAGACGAAAAGCCGCTTAGCATTTCGCCTGGCGCTAACATTTCTGCCACCATTGATACTTCAACATGATAGGAGCAACAGCAGCAAGAAAGTATCTAGCAGCCAGCAACTATCTGACAAGTACTATGATAACCAGCTACTTCACTGCTGTTATAGCACACACTCATGTAAATTGCTAACCATTTTAATTCAAGCATTCGTACATACTATCAAACTTATTTACACCTGAATCAGTAAAGGTTCAAGAAAAAGTTGATTGATGGAATTCTGGTTTAAGTAGCCAATGTAACCCCTAATAACTTTTTATTTATTTTTTTGAACTGTCAGAAAACTTTTGCAAATTCATGTTCTACACAGTGGAATTCATACAATTATATATAAAAAAAAAAAATTTGTGTGATTTAAGGGTGATTTAGCTAATATTTTCAGCACATCTTACGACTACCAGATACCTTCCTTGTTTCTTTGTCACTCTGACATGTATTGATGTCTTTCAATATATTTCTTCCCATAAACACATTTAATGGAATGATGATGCACCCAAAAGTGGTCCAATACTGGGAATTAAGCCAAAAATTTGGACTTCTTTTTACTTGTTTCAGTCATTTGACTGTGGCCATGCTGGAGCGCTATCTTGAAAGGTTTTAGTCAAACAAGTCAACCCCAGGATTTATTTTTTTGAAGCCTAGTACTTATTTTATCAGTCTCTTTTGCCAAACTGCTAAGTTACAGGGATGAAAAACACACCAGCACTGGTTGTTAAACAGTGATGGGGGTACAAACTCAGACACAAAGACACACACACACATAGATATATACATATATATATGTGTGTGTGTGTGTTTATATATATATATATGTATATATACGATGGGCGTCTTTCAGTTACTGTCTACCAAATCCACTCACAAGGCTTTGGTCAGCCTGAGGCTATAGTAGAAGACACTTGCCCAAGGTACCATGCAGTGGGACTGAACCCAGAACCATGCAGTCGGGAAGCAAGCTTCTTACCACACAGCCATATCTACACCTGTCCATATTTTAAATTCTGATTTTAAAAAAGAAATTTAAAAAGAGTGGAAATTTTAGGATTTATAATGGTGGTGGTGGTGTGTTTAAAAAATTAGAAAAAATTTTTTCCCCCCCACATAATTGTATGAATTCTTGTGTAGAACACAAATTTGCAAAAATTTTCTGAAAATTCCAAAAAATAAAAATGTTACGAGGGGTTATATGGAATCTTAAAACAGAATTCTGCTGGTTAATTTTCTTATCTCAAAATATATGTTTGAAATATTTGCATATTTGATATGACAAAAACTTGAATAGGCTCCAGTACACAATGGCACTTTACAGTAATTGGGTTGTACAAAGTAAAGATATTGCATTGCAATTTTTTCTTTCTTTTCAGTTTGAAGGACAAGAAATTAGCCTTGATCCCAGAGTTGGCATTTTCATCACTATGAACCCTGGATATGCTGGACGTACTGAACTTCCTGAATCAGTGAAGGCATTATTTCGTCCTGTTGTTGTTATTGTTCCTGATCTGCAGCAAATATGTGAGATTATGCTTTTCTCTGAAGGATTTCTAATGGCTAAGGTAAGTATACCAGAAATTGGTTATATTGAATTGACTGAGTATCAGTGTGAATTGCTGCTGCTGGTTGTTGTTGGATTATTGCTACCAATGTGGAGGCGCAATGGCCCAGTGGTTAGGGCAGCGGACTCGCGGTCATAGGATCACGGTTTCGATTCCCAGACCGGGCGATGTGAGTGTTTATTGAGCGAAAACACCTAAAGCTCCACGAGGCTCCGGCAGGGGATGGTGGCGAACCCTGCTGTACTCTTTCACCACAACTTTCTCTCACTCTTTCTGTTGTACCTGTAATTCAAAGGGTCAGCCTTGTCACACTGTGTCACGCTGAATATCCCCAAGAACTACGTTAAGGGTACATGTGTCTGTGGAGTGCTCAGCCACATGCACGTTAATTTCACGAGCAGGCTGTTCCGTTGATCGGATCAACTGGAACCCTTGACGTTGTAAGCGACGGAGTGCCAACAACAACAACAACAACATTGCTACCAATGCATTTACTTTGATTCTTTAGACATGGGGCAGAAATCAGTGATGCCCTTTGCATGTAGTGATACCACCTGCAATGGAATTAATTTACATATAAATTATTTTAGAAAAAGTCATATCAATGAAGGGCCACCATTTCACTGATTTTAATTTACAGCAAATCCTTGGAACTCAAGAGCTTGCTGTCCTAGGTTAGTATGATAAAAGTCATGCCAGTTGTGGTCCTTTACCTGTTCATTTTTTTGTTGTTGTTAATACTGTTTAGCACCTGGTCAGCCTTGATCAAGTAGAGATATGATGATATTTTAGTAGCGATTGTCTTGTTTTTTTTTTATTTTGTCTTTGTTTCAGTTATAGTATATCTGGTGAACTTTATTATCTAAAATATTCTTCTTTTCCTTAAAAATGGTGGAGGGTATTATGAGTGTGCCTACCAGATTGAGCAACTGTGTAGAGATTCTCTCATTGATTCATCTTTATTTTTGTGTTTTTCTGACATGACTTTTGTAATATGCCCTTCTTTTCTAAGATGGCAGAGTGTGAGTTGAAGGATTTTTGAGTTCTATTTCTAGTAAGTTAAATGGCTCCATCTTCTCAACTTAGGTTGATTTCAAGAGGTTGGCTTCACTAACGAAAGCAAATACATATATAATGAACAGACCAAAAAGAAGCCATATGGTGTTAGAATAGTCAAACAACTGTTTAGAAATGGTCCAATCATAAAAATCAACATAGTGATAGAGGATTTGCACCTGTTTCATCATCATCATCATCATCATTTAACGTCCGCTTTCCATGCTAGCATGGGTTGGACGATTTGACTGAGGACTGATGAACCGGATGACTCCACCAGGCTCCAATCTGATTTGGCAGAGTTTCTACAGCTGGATGCCCTTCTTAATGCCAACCACTCCAAGAGTGTAGTGGGTGTTATTTTATTTACCTTGTGAGGTAGTCTGTGAATGGGTTGACTTAAAAGTTAGCAGCTTTATGGTGATATTTTACTGTGATTACATAAAACCCGTTACTTTATTACTTTTCAGATATTGGCTAA
The DNA here is from genome assembly GCF_001194135.2 of Octopus bimaculoides. NCBI lineage: Eukaryota > Metazoa > Mollusca > Cephalopoda > Octopoda > Octopodidae > Octopus > Octopus bimaculoides. Next base: position 95,777,302 of record NC_068981.1, read on the forward strand.
GAAAATGACAGTCCTGTATAAACTGGCCAAAGAACAGCTCTCTAAGCAGTATCATTATGATTTTGGGTTGAGAGCTCTAAAATCGGTTTTAGTCATGGCTGGTGAGCTGAAACGACAGTCTTCTGATCTTCCTGAAGTAAGTTACTTTCATAATTTTGTCAGAACTGACATTAGTTCTAAAAATTATATAAGCCATTTTATTGTACCTGACATAAATTAATGTTCTGGAAGACTAATACAAGATTGAAAATATGATACATTTAAATACGTTTAACTAACTGTGAATGCAGAAATGAAGAACATATGATAAAAAATCAAAAACGAGTAACAAGTGTATTTAGTATACATGTGAATACAAGTGTTTATTGAATACAAAGTCACTTACACAATAATACAATGAGTAGATAGCTTCATTGATCAAACAATAGAATAGATTCCCATGCAAATGAACTTGATAATAATTAATAGTAACCATATTATAATGGCTGGTGACTTACATGGATATGTTGAGTAATGCTTAGCAGCTATTTCAGTGTGTATGAAGGCTATTGATATGGTATGAGGAATAAGGTAAAATGAAGGCTCTTGGAGTTCTGTGGTGCAAATGTAAACTATTTGCAATACTAGATAGAAGAAACAAGCCATTATCTGATTGCCTTTCAATCAGGTGAATATGTAAGCCAGAGAGACTTCCTACTTACCAGGAACTGGGATAGACTACTGTTTGTGACTAGTAGCTTCTTGCCAAAGAAGAATGTATATTATATATTACTGAGCTATACTGGTGATCAGCAACATCAGAATAAGAACTACACAGGCACAAAATAATCCAGAAAAAAGAAGTTCTAGAAACTAAGAGATCTCTTGGTCAGGCAACGGTTCAAAGAAAGATAGAGACCTATAATATATAAGACACCTGGAAGTTTCTATGCAACGACTTGCTGTGAGCTACAGATCAGATCTCTCAGTGGAAAAATTCCAGACTGGCTGAAGGTAGTATTATAGTGGAATGGCACAGTAGCTAGATCTATAAAGGTTAAAAGACAAGCATAGAAAAATTAGAAGAAAAGGGAGAGAAAAGAACAATATGAGGTAACTTGAAGAGAAGTTAGACACATCATGATATATGTAGAGTGAAGAGAAGCATATTGTAAGAGGTTTGCCAATATTCAGTGAAGAGAGTCTCAGAGTTTTGAGGTATTTCAGATTGGAAAATAGTGTTTCAGTGGGAATCAAGATGTTGCTTGAGAAAGGTTTGTATGTAATGGTAGTGGTGCACTTGTTGTCACTGGCAGTGAGAAGAATAGGCATGGAAATATAACCATGAAAGATGACTGCTTGGGGAGAATGTTTAGGAAATAGAAAGGTGCTTCAAGTTAACCCAACCAAGGGATCAACTATAGAAACTGACAGCTATATAGTGGACAGTATTAATGATATTGAGACAGTGCAAATTGCTGGATCTTCAGGAAGAGTTGATGAGACGCTGAAAATATCTGACTAAATAGGATGCATATTCATTACTTGCATAGTCATTCAAGTAATATAGGGAGCGTCATTCCTAATTATTGGTATAACCTCAATGTCATCATAAAAGCACAGAGGAGTTGTTCTAGAAAGAACAACTGCAGTGACATTAAGCTAATGAATTAATTTACAAAAAAGAGTTATAGCGCAACTAATTTGTCATTTACAAGCTCATGCAGGAGTACTTACTTCATCTGTCACCCAGACAAAAGTAGAGACTAGCATATGATAAATAAGAAGCAGTGCCTGTTCTTATTTGCATATCAGCACATTTGTTAGCAACATATTAACTGAAGTACTGAGACAGCCTGTCTGTAGATAAAACATAAATTTACATGTGTATCTATGTCTCTGTCTGTCTATCTCTCTGCCTACCTGCCTGCCTGTCTGCCTGCCTGCCTGCCTGTCTGTCTGTCTGTCTTTGTTAGTTTGTCTGTCTCCCTCCACCTCTCTCTCTCGCTCTCTCTCACCAAAATTATATAATGTTAAACTGAAAATATAAATAAAATTTATTTAAAATATGATTCTGTAGTGTTTCCTGTTTATTAAAGTTATTTGTTGTGATTTATGTGAAACTTTTATGATGTCTCATTGTTTCTTCTTCCAGGATGTTGTTCTGATGAGAGCCCTCAGAGATATGAATTTGCCAAAATTTGTTTTTGAAGATGTTCCTCTTTTCTTGGGTTTGATTTTTGACTTGTTCCCAAGTTTGGACTGTCCTCGTGTTGGCTATCCTGATTTCAACAGTGCAGTTGAAGCTGTTCTTTCAGAGAAGAATTATATTATTATACCCCAGCAGGTGAAGAGCATCCTCACATTACAGAAGCATTGCATTGATGAAAATCTAGTAGTTATTAGAAATGTTGTAATGCAAAGTGTATTTTCTCATCTCAATAATACTAAAACTCTAGAGATGTTTGTGTGCACCCAAAATATCTCAGAAATAATACATCTTATCTTAATTTCTTTTGCATATTTATTTTCATACTTACCTTTGGCAGTGCAGTACAAATTTTTGTGATATTTGGATCTCTATTTAAACAATTAGACACAATTTTTGTTTGTTATTTCTTTGACAGAAAAAAACATGGCTTCCATGACATCAACACACATACAGAATACATGCACATATAATGAATGTCATGATGTGTCAATCAACACAAACCCATGTCTGCTGTCTATGACATATACACACACATAGTCTTTGTGCTCTCTAAGAAAAAAAAAAACGTCAACTTTTTGACGTACACAATATTTTAATAATTTAGAAATATTTTTAACTGAATGTGATTTCATCATCTGGAGTTTGTTAATTTCCATGAAAATTTTTATTTATTTATTTTTGTTTTAAAGTGAAAGATGTATGTACATGTATATGAAATGAACATGTGTGTGTGAAAGAGAGAGAGAAAAAGAGAGAAAGAGAGAGAGTGAGTGAAGGGATGTGTTGTCATGTATGTGTACATACATCAATACATATGCTTACATCTTTTTTGTATATACGTGTGCATGTGTATGTGAGAGAGAGAGTGAGTGGTTGAACGTGTGTGTTCTCATGTATGTGTAAGTGGCTCTCTCTCTCTCTCACACGCACGTCCATTTCATATACATGTTCATACATTGAAAATATGATATTGCACTAAAATTCAAATTAATCCCATTATAGTGTTACTGTATTTTCCAGCATACAAGTCACATAGTCTATAGTGCAAATGTAGTGTAAGCATTCACATGTCATCACTATCTCTCCAAATCCTGTTACATTTCACACGGAATTTTTGATCTGAAAAATTTAACTTGTATGTTGGAAAATATTGTATGTATTATATGAGCTATTCATTAACCTATTCATGACTAGTTTTTTTTTAATGAAATACTTTACATATGAACTTAGAACATATCTTAAAAAGTATTTTTATGTAAAGTTATGAGTAACAATTTTAATTTAAATATGAACAACTTAAAATTGGAAGTTTATATCATAGTGTTAGAAATAGTTTCAGCTGGATTGAAAAATTTTGATTTAATTAACAAAAATTTTAAGACAAATACATTATTGTAGTAGAATCTGGTTTTGAAATCATAGAAAAGTGATGAAAGAGTGACCTGCAGTTGTTGAATCATATACTAAAACTACTAACAAATGCCTAAAACTGAAATACTGCTTCGAATGTGAATCATTATTTTTGCAAAGTTTGATAAAGTTGAAATATGTAGATGTTTGCACTGGAGAGAAATTTAGCGATATCACTATTTTACTATATTTTTATACTTGTCTTTAAAGGTTGATAAAGTTGTTCAGCTTTATGAAACTATGATGACTCGGCATACCACAATGGTTGTAGGCCCAACTGGTGGTGGAAAATCTGTTGTTATCAAAGCATTGGTTAATGCACAAACAAGGTTGGTTTATTCTATTATTTTGACAGAAATATTGGAGGGTAAAAGGGAAAAGGAGATGGTTGAGATTGGAGAGTGTTGATGTGGGAACTTTACCGTAGCTATTTTTTTCATTTAAAGAACAAATAATCAATTCATTAACTATAAGAAATAAACCAATGAGACAGTCGAAAAAGGTTACTGCTTGTGTGTGCAACATATGTGCATACACATCTATATCTTGAACCATTTTAATTTTCATGTTTTCTGATTCTAACAGAAAATTTGGAAATCATGTCTATTTTGGTGGTTGACATTGATGTGAAGATTAAGGAAGTTGTTTACATATCAATAAGTCTTTCATCTTTAGTTAATTTTACAATGTCATCCCATCAAGTTCTTCTTGGGAATTCATCTCATAATCATCAACATCATCATTATCATTTAACATTCACTCTCCATGGGTTGGATGGTTTGACGTGGAGCTGCCCAGACTCCAGCTCTCTGTTGTGGCATGGTTTCTATGACTGGACGCCCTTCTAAATGCCATCTACTTAGCAGAGTGTGCTGGGTGCTTTTTATGTGCATGGGTACATTTATGCAGCAATGGCATGGGTACATTAATGCAGCACTGGTACAAATGCTTTTTAAGTGGCACTGGCACTTGAAAGGACAAACCTGTATGTGTGGAAGGCAGTGATTTTTCTCAGCTTCACTTGTCTTATAAAGTACAGCAAATTGCTACATCTCCTAGTCCCTTGTTATTTCTTCAGTGAGGCCCGGTGTCCAAAGATACTTTCTCACCACTTTGTTCCATGCCTTCATGGGTTTACCTCTTCCACAAGTACCCTCCACAATTAGAGCTTGGCCCTTCTTTATGCAGCTGTCCTTAGTCATATGAATCTCATGACCAAACCAGCACAGTCTTCTCTCTTGCATACAACATCTGACATCTCTTATACTCTGTTTTCTTCTTGAATCATTTACACTTTGTTGCGCATGCACACTGACATTACCCATCAAGTGGAGCATGCTAGCTTAATTTCTTTTGAGCCTTTGCAAGTCCTCTATAGTCAAAGCCCATGTTTCACTGCCATGTAACATAGCTGTACATACACAGTTAATCATATTGAGTTAAGTGTTGTTGTATAGTTATAGAAAAGATCACCTTATGCAAAAGTGCAACAGAATTCTGAACAACACTCAGTTCTGCAGAATCATATTTTGTCCATTCTCCTGTGAGAGAAAAACTGAAATATCAGGCTATCCAGATATTGTTTCCTCCTTCCAAGAAGGGCAATGTTTACAAGTGTATTATGAATTGGTGTGCTCTACCTTTCAAACAAGTGGAGTTTCTTTGTTTTGTTATAAATAATATTTAACTAAAACAAGAGCAGAATTTGCTTGAAAAAAAAAAAGCATGTTTAACTGATGATTGTTGAGAGAAACATGTTTATGAGATTTGTTGTTAATAGCACTAATGGAGTACAGCCAGAAGTTGTATCTATTAACATTTTCATGATATACTTTAATTAGTAGTCTCATTTTTTTTTATATATATATTTTTATTTTTTATATCATACATTTTGGGAATAACAGCAACATTTGTTAAAGGCTTCCAATAGTCTAATCATTGCTTCACTGCATTTTCAATTTCAAAAGTAATAAAGGGGTATCTACACAACACAGATTGAATAAATGCTAGACATTTTTATTTGTTATACTGGTTAGCATTAATTTTCTTTTGCTAATGTGTATATCTTATACCAATATATGTAAAAAACACAAAAAAACTGGCACTATGCTCTTTACAACAGCATGAGTTCCAGTTGATCTGATTAATAGAACAGCCTGCTCATGAAATTAATGTGCAAGTGACTGAGCATTCCCCTAACATGTGTACCCATAATATAGTTCTCAGGTAAATTCAGATTGCCATGATACAGAATGTGGCAAGGCTGACCCTTTGAAATACAGGTACTACTCATTTTCGCCAGCCAAGTGGACTGGAGTAACATCAAATAATATGTTTTGCTCAAGGATGCAATGTGCCACCAGGAATGGAACTCACAACCTTACAGCTGTGAGCCAAACCCTAATATACATACACATCTGCAGGATTATATGCACACACACACAAACCTGTGTATATATGAATGTGAAAGCACAGGCATGGCTGCATGGTTAAGAAGCTTGCTTCCCAACTATATGGTTTCAGGTTTAGTCCTACTGCGTGCCTCATGCCTTCTACTATAGCCTCAGGTCAACCAAGGCTTTGTAAGTGGATTTGCAAGCCAGAAGCTGAAAATAAACACACACACACACACACACACACACACAATCATGCAGTGTCAAGACACACATGTACACATGCAGTAACCATCTAATTGAGACACATTGTTCTTTTCTCCCACCCCTTTTTTTTCTCTCCTCATCTTTTCTTTCTGCAGAGAGACATATGCTCAAAATGTAAAAGACTTTTCCTTTTTATTTTTCCAGAGTTTAAACCTAATATACTGTTTATTTGTTCTTTTACTTGTGTGTGTGAGTGTTTATATATCATCATCATCATTATCCAGTGTTTTAAATCCAGGTTTTGTTCCTGTTAATGGGGGTGGCCGGATCTATCCTCCCTTCTCAAGCTAACCCTCCCAATCTCTCCCCCTCCACATTTTCCTCGGTCTACCTCGCTTTCACGGTCCATTTACCTCAAACTCAAGCACCCTCCTCAGAACATGCTCCTCATCCTTCCTCAATACATGCCTATACCACCACACTCCATTCACCCTTGCCAGCCATTCCATCGATTCCTTCAACCCCAATATCTCCATCAAGTCCTCAATCCTCTTCTTATCAAACAGCTTCACACCACACATTTCTCTCACCATTGCTCTCTTGGTCCTTCTCAAAATTGCCATCTCATATATATACACACACACGCATACACACAAACACACACACACATACATTTACATGTGTGTGTGTGTGTGTGCATCAAAATATCTCATTATTATGAGGTTAAATCCTGTCAAAATTGACTTTAACTCTCTAGTTGATGAGTACCAGTAATATACTAAGGCTGATTTAACCCTTTTGTTACCATATTTCCGTTAACATATGCTGCCTTGGTTTAAATTAATTTCCAAAATAATGAAGAATTTAGTAAAATAACTTTCTAATTATTAAGCTGAGGTCTGGAAAAAATTAGCATAAAATTTTGATGGAAGACTATATATAATTGAGACCACTTTAAAACAGTAAGTTTATGTCATAAAATTTGGGGTGATCTCATGCAGATTAGTATCAAAAGGGTTAATTGACTAGAGCTTTTTGTCTGCAGCAACTTCACTTCAGAACAATGTGAAAAGAAATTAGTACTGGAAACTAAAAAATGGAATTAAATGTAATTAAAGTTAATGAATGGTGATCATACTTGTTGTTGTTTAACACCTTTCTTCTTTAACGATTACAGACTTGGCTTGCCTACAAAACTTTTTGTAATAAACCCCAAGGATCGCAGTGTTATTGATTTATATGGTATTTTGGACACCAGCACACGCGATTGGACCGATGGATTGCTGTCAAATATTTTCAGAGACATCAATAAAGTTTCAGAAAAAAAAGAACGAAAATACATTTTGTTTGATGGAGATGTTGATGCATTGTGGGTTGAAAATATGAACTCTGTAATGGATGACAACCGTTTGCTTACTCTGGCTAATGGAGAACGTATACGTCTACAGAAACAATGTGCACTCCTTTTTGAAGTATGTTCTAACACTTTGTATTATCATTGTGGTCATCAGTGGCATCAGCATCATTGTTGATGTCACCACCACCACCTCTACCATCATTATCATCATCATTCATTCATCTATTCATAAATTTTTCCATTCTGATATGGATTGAACAAATTTCAGTGTGTCTCATCATTCATCATGAACCTTTACATATGGTATACACTGCAACAGAAACTTCCCCCCACACACAACCAACACACTGATGTTGTGTATGACATATTATTTTTGACATGGTTTTTATGACTGGATGATCTTCTTATCACCAAATACTTTGCAGCATAGATTTAGTGCATTTCATCATGCTTTCAACATTATAAAAGCTATCTGCAGTAGGACATACGTGCAGAGGAAGGCCGAATGGATGCACGTACGTTCGAATTCCGCTCGAACGGACGTACGTGCAGAGGGAGGCCGAACGGACGCACTTACGTTCGAATTCCGCTCAAACAGACGTACGTGCACGTACGTTAATCCCATTTTTATAGCTGAATGGTCTTCCTATCCCCAATTACTTTACTGTGTGAAATGGTTGAATTTTATTGTATAACCAACTGTAGACAGGTAGTCCCTGGTCTAACTAAAGAGTCCTGTCTATCCTCCAATGTTTCTGTGTATGTGTGTGTCGATACTGGTAAATCATTAGTTGTCTAATGCTTTGTATACAGGTACAAGTTCTTTTTCTTGTTTTTGTTTTGCCCTAGATCAGATTTAATTGAACAGACCTGTGAACAAAAGCATTCCAGTCATGACCATATCCTCTTTTTTCAGGCAGACTTTATCTAGTATTACATTATGCAGTGTGTCCTTGAAATATGTATTTTTTAAAGTTGAGTGTAACTCAAGGGGTTGCTATTTTTAGCAAGTTGAACAGCCATGTTGAGGTTTCCTTGCTGGTTCATAATTATGTAGGCCCTAGTGGTAGTCATAGTCATGATGAACAATGTGGACATGACCAAAGTGTGATGGTTGTTTTACTTTAGTGCTTATTTCAGCGTGTGTACATACTAACTCAAGTGGAGGCACAATGGCCCAGTGGTTAGGGCAGCGAACTCGCGGTCATAGGATTGCGGTTTCGATCCCCAGACTGGGCGTTGTAAGTGTTTATTGAGCGAAAACATCTAAAAGCTCCACGAGGCTCCGGCAGGGGATGGTGACGAACCCTGCTGTTCTCTTCCACCACAACTTTCTCTCATTCTTACTTCCTGTTTCTGTTGTACCTGTATTTCAAAGGGCCAGCCTTGTCATACTGTGTCACGCTGAATCTCTCCGAGAACTACATTAAGAGTACATGTGTCTGTGGAGTGCTCAGCCACTTGCGCGTTAATTTCACGAGCAGGCTGTTCCGTTGATTGGATCAACTGGAACTCTTGACGTCGTAAGCGACGGAGTGCCAACAACAACAACAACATGCTAACTCAGCAACTGGAATTAGGATATTAATGGTGCATATATTTGGGTGTGTAATTTTTTGTTGTGTTACTAAGGATTAGATGGATGAAACATTGTTTTTAAGCTGGTGAAATAATAGTTCTCTGGGATTGTTGTTGGTGTGTCTGGATATTTGGGAATAATTCAGTATGCAATAACAGGGATTGCGTAGATTGGATTTTGCAATGAAAACATTTATACCTCTCACATATCTAGATAGTCTTGTTTTGTGTATTTTCTGATTTATGAATGTAACCAGGCAGTGTGCAATTTATATATTTTTTTTAGTCTATTGTATGCTATAAGAAATTGAGAACCAAAGCAGGACTGGTATTATCCAAACAATACATTACATCCCTCTGTAATGAATGTAATTTAACTAGTTCGTTCTTTTTTTCTTTTAGTGTCTGCTATATGTGCTGAAAACATTGTGGAAGGGTTATTAGTAATTTTTTAAATCCTCTGTCATCATCATCATCATCATCATCGTTTAACGTCCGCTTTCCATGCTAGCATGGGTTGGACGATTTGACTGAGGACTGGTGAAACCGGATGGCAACACCAGGCTCCAGTCTGATTTGGCAGAGTTTCTACAGCTGGATGCCCTTCCTAACGCCAACCACTCAGAGAGTGTAGTGGGTGCTTTTACGTGTCACCCACACGAAAACGGCCACGCTCGAAATGGTGTCTTTTATGTGCCA
>NC_068981.1:95788112-95800023 GCF_001194135.2 Octopus bimaculoides
ATGTTGCTGCACCTCTTATGTGTCCATAGCTTGCACCGGGTACATCTTATAGAGTTACTACCTACTCCTTTTCTACATACTGAGCAGGGCCATCTACCTGAAGGGGTTTGTGTTTTATCTACCTTCCTACTTATTAGGATTTTGGTTTTAGCTAGGTTGACTCTAAGGCCCTTCAATTCTAGACCTTGCTTCCACACCTGAAACTTCTCCTCTAGTTCTGATAGTGACTCCGCAATTAGGGCAAGGTCATCAGCATAGAGGAGCTCCCAGGGGCAACCTGTCTTGAACTCCTCTGTGATTGCCTGGAGGACTATGGTAAATAATAGGGGGCTGAGGACGGAACCTTGGTGGACCCCTACCTCTACCCGGAATTCATTGCTGTACTCATCGTGACATAGTAATGCTGTGTGTGATGTTTGGTTGTGTTTTATATACTTTGTTGTTGCTGATAAAGTCCATTGGAATAATTGAAAGCAGTTACTGAATTTAATAGCTCTAAGCTTTAACTACTTTAGATATGTAACTACAGTCAGAGAGTGATTGCTTGGTAGAATTGGTTGAGTCATGAACCAAATGCTTTGCAGTATTTAGTTGTATATCTTCACACCCTGAATTCAAATTCTATTTTGGCTGACTTTGCTTTTCCTCCTTCCGAGGTTTAATAGAACAAGTACCAGTCAAGTACTGGGTTAACTGGATCAACTGCTCCCAGCACATAATTTTTGTCCTTGTACCTAAGTTAGAAATCAATATGTATTTGTAGCAAAGTATTCTTTATTTCATTATAGGGACACAAACCATTGATACCTTCATCAACTTCACCTGCTAAAGCATCTGCTATTTAAAAAATTGTGTGTGTGTGGTGTGTGTGGTGTGTGTATGATATATGTATGTATAAATGTACCTTGTTTTGTCAATGCAGAGAAACAGTGATACGAGTGATACTTAAATTATAGGATACAATGTGCAATGTGTTGATGTGATTTGAAAGATTATGAAGATCTTATCTCTATATGTTGAACTACTAATATTTACTTGTGCTATATACCCTTTCTATTTCTGATTTCCCTGTTATTATAGGTATTTGACTTACAGTATGCTTCCCCAGCCACTGTTTCTCGCTGTGGAATGGTTTATGTTGACCCGAAAAACTTAGGCTATCAACCCTTTTGGGATAGATGGCTGAATGCTCAGACCAATAAGTTCATGAGAGATGAGTTCAGGCAGCTTTATGGAAAATATGTTGGTACTTGTATTGAGCTAGTCATTGAAGGACTATCAAGTGGAAAACCTGTGGAAAAACTGAAAACTATCCTTCCTCAGACAAATCTTAATATGGTAAAATTTCTTTTTCTTTTTCTGTTTACATAGCTTATCTTTGTGTTCCACTGTCAGCAGTGAGCCAGACTAGTTAGGTCATATCTTGTTTGATTTTCCATTATCCTACCAAAATTGACTACTGCCTTCTAGTAGCAGTAATATACTGTAGATTCAATATCCCTTTTCCAGTGAAATTCTCCTCATACCTACTTGTAAGAAACCACTATATTTTAAATGGTTTATGAATTAGTGAATTAGGCCAGATACTTAAAAAGTGTCTTAAGTTTGGTGCTTCAAAGTTTTGAATTTAAATCTGTAAAAGATATAAAATTAAATCTTGTAGAATTGTGTTGTATCCTTAAGCTAGCTATTCTACTTGCTTCAATTTATCTATCTAGTTGAAAATCAATAGCTATTTTTCATTGTATTAATTGCTGTTAAGAAGAGTTGAGCTTTTGTATGAAATTTAAGTAAATCACTTCAACTTTTTAGTTACTAAACAAAAGATTGGTATTTTATGGATGGATAGTGATGGATATTAAGTATTGTCTTATTTAATGAAAATGGGTTGAACTTGAATGCAGGATGAGAAATGTACTGTGCGTGAGAAGACCCGGCAAGCCAAGTAAGATCGTTGCCAGTGCCCCTGGACTGGTTCTTGTGCGGGTGGCACATGAGATGCACCATTTTGAGCGTGGCCGTTGCCAGTACCGCCTGACTGGCTCCCATAGGATTTTCGAGCGAGATCGTTGCCAGTGCCCCTGGACTGGCTAGTGCGGGTGGCACATAAAAGACACCATTTCGAGCGTGGCCGTTTTCGTGCGGGTGACACGTAAAAGCACCCACTACACTCTCTGAGTGGTTGGCGTTAGGAAGGGCATCCAGCTGTAGAAACTCTGCCAAATTAGACTGGAGCCTGGTGTTGCCATCCAGTTTCACCAGTCCTCAGTCAAATTGTCCAACCCATGCTAGCATGGAAAGCGGACGTTAAACGATGATGATGATGATGATGATGATGAAGAGTACCAATTTGTAACTGTTTGTTTTCAAAATTGATGTAAATGTAGTGTTCATATTCCAATGATAGACAGCAAAATATTCTTTAATATCATTTTGTTACAATCCATTCGATCTAAATACATTCTATTGCTGATCATAATGAACTTAAACTTTTGTATTTATTAAGAACCCCCCCCCCCCATTTAAGCAATTTTTATTACATCTATTTACATTCTGTTGGTAAAAGTCCTTTCTCTACATTAATAATGGTCAGTTTATTGTAGGATTTGATCTTAGAATGGCACTAAAATGTATCGTTCAGTTTTCCTGAAATTGACTCCTCATTTGCAGCAAAGCAAATTTTACGTAAAAACCCAAAGTATTTTATTGAAAACTTCAGTGTAGTGACCAATTAATCTTAGATCTGAACTTTGAACCACTGTAATTCATTTGTTGTGAGGCAATCAATACATCTTCCTTGAGTGTTAAGTTCAAAGCAATTATTACATAAAACCTGGAATATGAAAGTTTTAATTATGAAAGATTTGAATGTAACACTTCATTTGCTGCTATGAGTTATACTTCCTGATAATATATTCTGATAGCTCAATGTAGCAACCACAGAGGAAGTAAATATCTTTGCTTTAATGCCAATGATGTCATATCAACTGTTACATGTTTGATCAGTTACAAAATATAGAAAACATCCACCTAAGGCAGTGCACCATGTTATCATAAGTATTCTTTTGTTTTTTTCTTCTTTTTCTTCTTTTACTTATTCAGTCATTTGACTGTGGCCATACTGGAGCACCACCTTAAAGGGTTTTTTAGTTGAAGAAATTGACCCCAAGACTTATTCTTTGTAAGCCTAGTACTTAATCTATCAGTCTCTTTTGCTGAACCACTAGTTTGCAGGGATGTACACACACCAACATCAGTTGTCAAGTGTGATAGTGGCTGGACAAACACAGACACAAAGACACATACACATAAATATATATATATATATATATATTTGATAGACTTCTCTCAGTTTACATCTACCAAATCCACTCACAAGGCTTTGGTTGGCCTGAGGTTATAGTAGAAGACACTTACCCCTCCCCCCCAAGATACCATGCAGTGGGACTGAACCTGGAACCATGTGGTTGGGAAGCAAATTTCTTACCACACCGCCACACCTTCAAAAAATTATGACTTCAAAAAATCATTGAGTTGCTGACTTTATGACTTATCTTTTTATAGGTCAAACAATTAACAAAAATGCTTGATGCTCTCACAACTGAGGAAATACTTAATACTGATGTTTTGGAAGCTCAATTTTTGTTAGCATTGTATTGGTCAATTGGTGCTTGCATTGTTGATGATCACAGATCAAGGTTTGATGATTTTGTAAAAGGTGTTGCTTCTTTACCATGTTCTTCATCAGGTGATTTGGCATCAGCAGGTAAGAGGATTTTAAAAAAATATTTTGTAATTTCAGGAAGAGATAAGAACTGCATTAGCTGTGAAAATGGGAAAACTGCATAAGGATGTTAGATTTGATATTAGTTTAATGTTTGCTAAGTAGTAGTTGCAGAAACAAATAGACAAGGAAATAGTTTCAGGGATATGCAGTTCTGGGAAAGAATAATTTGTTAATATTAAGCATAGGGTTTTAGAGAGAAATTCAGAAAGATAGCCATTCCCAACCCATTCAATAATTATGAATAGCATTCAGCAAGTAATTTAAATGGTAAGGAACCATTGAAGAAGCTGTAGTAGAAGTAAAATAATGGCATGTTTTAATTGGTAACTATTTATTGAATCTAGGTCTTTATGTGTCACAATACTACTAGTAAAAATATTTCTTAATCATGCACATACCTTCTTTTGATAATAGACTGTTATATAGTGAAAGTTTTGTTTGTACTATGATGATAACAATCTATCTATCTATCTATCTATCTATCTATCTATTTATCTATCTATCTATCTATCTATCTATCTATCTAGCTATCTATCTTTCATACACACACATTTTCTCTTTCTCTCTCTCTTAACATTAACAACAACAACAATGGCAACTTGTCTTTATAGTGAAAATCTTTTCTTAAAGTATGTGTTGCATTGTTTCTATGTTGAAAGTCATATAGAAACACACAGTTGCACACACACAAATGACTGAAAGATTAACTAGCTATAGTGTTACATAGTGCAAGTCATTTTCTCTTTTTTGAAGCTGTGTTGCCACACATTGCATTGTCTCTATGTTAAAAGACATACAGAAACACACAGACACACACACAAACAATAAAAAAAAGAACAACTACCTACATTGTTATATAATGAAAGTCTTTTTTTTGAAACTGTATTATGTTGTGCTGACAGACTTGCATTTAAAATTCCCGTGTTTTTAATCAAAGCTTATTAGTTACTATGGTGACAACACTACCTATCTATCTATCTTTCACACAAACACACACACAGTATTTCTTTCTCAACAAAAACATTTTCTCCCCTTCTTTCCCTCCCTCTAATAGATGTTGTGACAGACAGACAGATAAAAATCTACTTCTCTTTCATAATATAAGATGTTCAGGAATGTAAAGAGAGATGAAGAATTCTTTGTCAGTAAATTCTGACTATATTTTTGAGCTCTTCAAATTTCACTTTTCTGAACAATGACTTGTCTAAAATGTCACTGTTAATCTTTGCAGGGGAAATCCCAGAGTCAGACAGCACTTTATATGAATTTTTCTTTGATCCTGAGAAACGAAATTGGATCCCTTGGTCCAAGAAAGTACCCCAGTACATTCATAACCCAATGGTAAAATTTAGGGAAATATTGGTGCCTACTGTTGATACTGTCCGCTGTACTTGGTTGCTTCAGCTGATGGTGGATATCAAACAACCAGTAGTTCTTGTTGGAGAGACAGGTACATCAAAAACTGCAAGCATATCAAACTTTCTGAGGTCCCTAGATACTGACACCCACGTGAGTAACAGATGTTTTTCAAATGTCCTCCTCCTCCTCATCATTATTAACGTTTTTGTTAACATTAAAGTATGATAGATACAACAATAAGGATTGATGACTTTCTTTGTTGTTGTGTGTGCCAGTTAACGAAGGACTGCTATAGATGGCAAGATGCTGTGAGCACAGGGATAAGGTGGGGGGAAACCTGGATGTAAAATTGTGATGATGGTGATGGCTAGTAGCACCAAACAGAAAGGCTTGATCATAATTCTCTTCATCTTCATGAGAATTTTGGCAAAGACAAATACTGATGATGGCTACCATTATCACTACTGCTATTTGCATTGTCATATTATTATTATCCCTATCAACAGATACTAGAATATGTAAAGCATCAGGTTAAATGCAATTCAGTAGTTAGTTTCATTACTTTTTTGTTGTGAGTTCAAATGTTACTATTCATTCTTCTGGAGTTGTAAGATAAGTACAAGTAATATACTATATTTTTCTATTGCTTAGGGAAAAGAGGAAGAGGGGGATGATGATGGTGGTGATGATGATGATGATGACGATGATGATGATGATGATGATGAGGAGGAGGAGGAGTATCTTCTACCTATGCAGACCCTCCCACACAAATAAGAAAAAATACAGTTGATATTCAGACTGGAATTTTGTAGCTTCATACTTGCAGGAAAATGTTAGTTGGAGATAGGTTCTAGAAAAGTGAAGTTCTGAGGAGTCAGATTATGAGAGGTGTTTAAATGTGGCATTTGTGATGTGTAGGAGAAAAGAAGGGGAAGTGATAAGCAGCTTGTTAGTTCAAAGGATTAAAATCCATTATAGTTGTGGAAGAAGAGACATATACAAAAAAAAAAAAAATGTTTGTGAACTAGTAACTGTGCAGTGTTGGTGAGTAAATCTTTGTCAATTAGGTAATCATTTTTTGAGGATGCATCTTTGGATGTTGGTATGTTGGCCACTGTCCCAGAGCAGTACTCTAATGTAACTCCCACTTGTGCTTTGTGGGAGGCAGCTAGTTAATTACATCCCTGAAGTGCTTACCAGCACTTATTTTATTAACCCTGAAAGGATGAAAGGCAAAATTGACCTTAAAAGAATTTGAACTCAGAACATAAACCCAGAGGAAATGCCACTAAGCATTTTGTGTGGCATGCTAACAACGATTTTGCTAACTTGCTGTCTTGAATGAGTAGTGGTAGTAGTAGTAATGGTTTCAAATTTTGGCACAAGGCCAGCAAGTTCAAGGGTGAGGTTAAGTCGATTACATCGACCCCAGTCCTCAATTGGTACTTATTTTATTAACCCTGAAAGGATGAAAGACAAAGTGGACCTCAGCAGAATTTGAACTAAGAACATAAAGGCAGACGAAATGATCCTAAGCATTATGTTTGGTGTGCCAGGCTTGCCATCGTAGTAGTTGTAGTAGTAATAATAATAATAATTATTATTAACAGAAAGTTTTTGGGATGGAGAGAGAGGGAAGCTAGTTGTTGTGGTTGTTTGTTCATGTACAAAATTTAAGCCTTGACTAACATTCCATCCTATCTTTTTACATATTTATTCTATTTCCAATGTGGCCTTAATTTCTTTTTTAAGAGCAAAGTATGATTTAAGCACACTTTGGCTGCTATCTGTAGTAGGTCAAGCAACAGTATATAGGCCTCCCCATGGTCTTGAAGGTAGTGGTTGTAAAAGATGATATAGGGTGTTTGCAAACTATCTTTCATTCATATCTTTTTTCAGTTGTTGCTAAATATGAACTTCTCTAGTCGCACCACATCCCTTGATGTACAAAGGAACCTGGAAGCAAATGTGGAAAAACGGACTAAGGATACATATGGCCCTCCTCCAGGCAAACGACTCTTGATTTTCATTGATGATATGAACATGCCACAAGTAAGATGTTCTCTAGTTTTCAATTTTGAATTTGAACTTTATTTTAGGTTTCTACTTATGTTAATGCATGTAATAGTTACATAAGACATATAGTGGCAATACAGATGTGATAGATGTCCAGGTGTACTTAGCATGTATTTGTGTTCATGTGTTGGAGTGACAAGGACCATCTAGTCATTGTTGAGGATGACTGATGACTTATGCAATGACTTTGTTTACAGTGAAGAGTTGTGCACTGTCAACCTTACTTTTTCAACCATGACCATCTTCAATCCAGTGGCAAGATCAGGTCAAGATAATTAGGGATGGAGACATATGCAGTAGATGACCAAAATGTTTTACATGCCTCATATTGCTCTCTGTATTTCACAATGTGTTGCTGCAATTGCCTTCCCTCTGTTGAGCCATGAAGGTTTGTCTACCTATGCATGTGAAAATTGGATCCATTGGATTAAGCCTTCACATGCACAAGTAGGCAAGTCCCAATATGCTAATTGACCCATAGCTGGGACCCTCTGTGTGTGTGTGTATGTGTTTTACTGTCTCCTCACCTTGACATCAGATAATTTTTGTAAGCAAGTGTCACTGTCATGCAAGAGGTGCTCTTTGTTTCCAGTTTTCCAGGTAATCATGTGTGGATATGGTGAAATATTACCTTGCATGGAAACAGGTGAGGGTTGGCAACAGGAAGGGCATCCAGCTGTACAAAATGTCTGATCCATGTGAGCATTGAAAAGTGGTTGTTTTATATTCATGTATTTTGTAGATGAAGATATTTTCAAATGAGATGTCACAACTGTGAATTAGTTCTGTGTATGTACATATATTTGCTCAATTGCTACCATTTATCATTGACCGTTCCTTTGTGTTGATGTGCCATTTTCTATCACTAATAAAACTGTTGGCATTTTTGATGACACAAATATGCTAGTAGAATATGATGGAAAAGATTTATAATCATTTACCCACAGTAGTAGTTGAATAATATTCTTAAGGCTGTAATTTACTCATATGTAACATTTTTCAGAGCTTGTCACTAATTTAGTTCTTAACCAAATTGAAAACTGTTAACATTTTTGAAGGAAGCAGTTCCCTAGCTACATTTTGGCATTAAAAAAATTGAGATTTAGTCCAGTAGAAAAAAGTTTACATCAAAATTTGTAGCAACATTATAGGGGAGTAAGTAATGCTTCCAATCAAGTTTAGATCTAAATAACTTTTTTATTTTAAAAGCAAAATATATTTATCTTAGCTTCAATGATAGAAGAAAGCATGAGGAATTTTACAATTTTGGTCCCATACACCAAAAATCTGTATCCAAAAAGTTGTGAGGTAAAATATCATGAAAAAATATAAGGCAAAAAATTGCATTTAAGTATAATTAACTTTTTAAATTTAAAAACAAACCATATTTTAATTAAGTTTAAATGATAGAGCTCAATTCAAGGAATTTCATGGTATCAATCTCATGCAATAAAGTTTTAAAAGAAAAAAGTTACGAGTGTTTGTTTCTGAAATTTGAGGGTGATAATATAGTTCTATACTTTTTTATGAATATAGTTCTATAAAGGGACTTTTAATATATGTCACTGGCATCGTAAGAAAAAAATTGTCAACGACACCACTAATTGACACATTTGACACATTATTAATTAGCATAATAGTATAGCCTGGTAAAAAACATGGATTACATGGAAAGATGCAAGCAAGAGAAATAATATTCTTAAGAATATAAACCTGGAAAAGAACAGGGCTATTACACTTGGAAAAGTTCAGGACAAGTTATTACATCTGGTAAAATACAGAACAAGAAGACTTTTACTTAAAGTATTGCAGCTAAGGATAAAATTTGAATATTAAAAATTATTTGATTTTAATTTACAAAGTAACATTATAATTAAAAAAGGTACCATCATCATCATCATCATCATCATCGTTTAACGTCCGCTTTCCATGCTAGCATGGGTTGGACGATTTGACTGAGGACTGGTGAAACCGGATGGCAACACCAGGCTCCAATCTAATTTGGCAGAGTTTCTACAGCTGGATGCCCTTCCTAATGCCAACCACTCAGCATTTTGTTAAAATATTAACACACAAGAATACTTAAAAAATGAGAGCCAGAAGTACTAATATAGCTAAAGTTTTATGCAAAATAGAATATATATGGTAGGCAAATTCATTATGTAAAAAAATAGGCATTGGGTCAAGACTAAAAATGTGAAGATTTGGCAATAACTTAGGCAATAACTCAAGCAAATTTTACTGTGAATTTGTTGTTATAGGTAGATTTTACTGTTATATATAACTAATTTTTGTTTTATTCTATTTATTGTACTAATTATGTACTACTATATTTTTTATAACTTATTTTCAAATTTCTGATTATAAATAAATAATTAAAAACATGAATTTTTTTAAAGTGCAAAAAGATATATTTTGAGTTATTTTTTGATTTTTAATAGAAGTAACAAGTAATAACAAATAGAAGTAATAACTTGTAATAAAATTTTTAGTTTTAATAAAAGCTAATATTTTCTAAATCTAAATATTTTATTTGAAATTTTATACTTAGCTGCAATATTTTAAGTAAAAAATTTTCTTGTTCTGCACTTTAGCAGATGTAATAACTTGCCCTGTACTTTTCCAGGTTAAAAATCTTAAGAATGTTATTTCTCTTGCTCGCATTTTTCCATGTAATTAAAATATCAGTAGTTTAGAAAAAGATAGAGCATTGTTAAAGCATTAATAAACAATTTATTTTACATCTGTTTTACTATTTTATAGGTAGATACCTACGGTACACAGCAACCCATAGCTCTGTTAAAGCTTCTCCTTGAAAAAGGAGGGGTGTATGACAGAGGAAAAGATTTGAACTGGAAACAGATGAAAGATATTGGATATATTGCTGCTATGGGTAAAGCTGGAGGTGGACGCAATGAAACTGACCCTCGATTTGTGTCTTTATTCACTTCTTTTAATATGACTTTCCCGTCTGACGAATCATTGTATGGGATATATAACTCAATCTTAAAGGGTCATGTAAAGACATTCTCTCCAGAGATACATGAAGCTTCAGCTTCTGTAACAAAGATGACATTGGCTTTGTACAAGTAAGCTTCTTTTTTTTTCCACTTTTATAAATGACATTATTTTTTTTTTGAATATTGGTTTGTGAAGTTCATCACATATAGCTATAAAAATAGCATGTAAATATTGGGTTGAGAGAGCTTTTGGATAGCCTTCATCTTTTTCCATCCCAGAAAGTTTTCAACCCAGTTTTACATACTATTCTTTATAGCTGCATGTGATGAGCTTCAAGAATCACTATGCCAATAAAGAATTATTGCACATTTTCTTGAAAGCTTATTAAATTCTTTTGGTGTTAAATGACATTATATTTCTCCTAACACAACCCAGCTGTTATTGCATATCATTATGGATAATGATGCTTGTTATGTATGCATCTTTTATCTTTTACTTGTTTCAATCATTTGACTGTGACCATGCTGGAGTACCACTTTATATATATATATATATATATATATATATAAGTGAATAGACAAATGAAAGAAGGGCACTCAACAGGTTTATTGGGAGTTACATGTATGGATCAAAACAGTTTGATTCAAACTCCTTAGTACTCTGAGTTTCAAGCATGTGGCTAGTCTTCAGCCATTGAGTCTGAATGAGAGTTTGATTAGAGAGAATCAATGTTCACTGTTGGATGTTAGCCTGCAATTGATTGAGAAAGATCATGCGGTGTTGCAGTTTGATGTTGGCATTTCAGTGACAACAATTACTTGGAAAATACTGAATGGTGAACAGGAAATTGACCACATGGTCAACAGGTAAGTAGTTGTGTGGTTGGAGGGAAGTAGGAAGGGGCAGTGGATGTGGGAGTATATAAATGTATATATGTGCACATGTATATGCCCATATACCTGCGTGTATGCATCCGTACTTATATGAGTGTGTATGTGTGCTTAGATATACATTCATACATTCACACACATGCACACATACAAACACATGTGTGCGTGCATATGCACACACACACACACACATGCATGCACACTTTTGTCTCCATGTATATATGCACATGAGCATATGTACATACACATGCATACATGTACTCATGCATATGCACATGCATGCATGCATACTTGAGTGGTTATGTACAAAGGGTGAGAGTATGCAGGTAGACAGGCATAAAGAAGTGTTGGGGATTGGTGATTTGTGGTGCTGTTCATGGGAGTTAGCTTGTGATGGTGACCTTGATGCAGGCGGTGCTGGGGATATACCTCCTTAGTACCAGTGTGTGCGTTAGTGTCTGTGTGTGCGTGTGTTTGTGTGTGTGCATGTGTGAGTGTACATCTATGCACACATACACACTCATATAAGTACAGATGCATACACATACACATATATATATATATATATATATATATATATATATACTAGCAGAGGCACCTGGCATTGCTCAGGAATGAAATTGTTGCTTATATACTTGAAGAAAACAAGGCAAAATATGCTGTATAGAAATTTGAGGACATTCTGTAGATGGACTCTCAGATGAATGATGGCTGGGCGCCTCTCATGAATGGGGAAAATTGAAGATGTGCCAAAAAGCCTCATTGGTACTTGGAAACTTTTACGAAAATTAAAATGGGGATTAAATGAAAAAAATGATTTACGTGAATATCCTCACAA